>NC_046661.1:148537539-148550113 GCF_010883055.1 Belonocnema kinseyi | reverse complement strand
GCAATCGTTATTGTAGAATTTGACATGAATGTCTTTGAAGTGGGCTTTACCAAAGTCGGATACGCTTCAAAGACATTCATGTCGAATTCTGCAATAACGAGGAAGACAAGAACACAAAATGTGCTAAAGCAAAATTGAAACATCATTGATTTATATTTGAGCAATGAAAACATTGAAAGCTCAACAGTTCAGTAATTTTTACAATGATCAAGAGAGTAAACAACAATAAAGTTCGGAATAACTTTGTGAGAAAATGAATTTAAACAAAGTTGAATACCTATTTTTTGTGTGCATAATAGTGTGTGGCTAATTAAGAGAAAATTCTTTGGTTTCCAATAGGAGTTTGTTTAGTTTATACATTGTGTTCGTCTGATGATTCTTGTTCTTCTGAAAAATCTAGATATTTCGCTATCATTGTATAATCATCATGGTTAAAAGAGTCTAATTTTGTAATAATTGTTTAATACCGTTGAAGTGTGTTTTATCCAATCGTACACACTTCAAGGAAATTTATCTAGAATCCTGCAACAACAATGAATACAGAGCAGAAGAAGCGCTTTTAGGATAGATAGATGCAATTCCATTTAGGTCTGTAACTACTCACCAGAAACACCTTTTATTTCTGGTGGTTTATATTGAGCAATACAAAAATTGAAAGCAGCTCCATAGTTTTTTATTTTTCACAATAATCAAGAAAGTGAACAACACTCAAGTTCTGAATAACTTTTCGAGAAAATGACCTTAAACAACATTCATTCCCTAGATTTTTGTGCGTGATGGTGTGTGGCTATTTACTAGATGCATCTTTTATTTCCAGAAGGGATTATTACACAATTCGACTTTAATGTGATTGAGATGTAAAACAATTTCTCAATGAGAAGAAATAGGAAAAATTATTTTGGTCATCTACTCCAAATAAAATATGAATCTTTTATCTCAAATAAATAAAAGTCTCAACATCCATACATTTAACTGACGTTTCGACACATCTTTGTGTCTTTTTTAAGGTTAAATTAAACTAAAATGAAAAAAAAAGAAATATTTTCGTGTGCTAGATTTAAATGCGAAATACATAAGAGAAAACTTAAAGTTGAAAAACAATCATAATTAAAAACAGTAGAATGTAATACAGCAGTTTAAATAAATACCCTATTTTGTTTGTAATCTAGAAATTAAAAAGGAAGAACAAATTCAATTAGACATTTAAGTTCAACACACGATTTTTTTTATTTTAATTTTTTTCATTTTAGTTTAATTTAACCTTGAAAAAGACGCAAATCCGTGTCGAAACGTCGGTTAAATTTATGGATGTTGGCACTTTTATTTATTTGAAATTAAAGCTTGATACTTTATTTGGATCGGATGACCAAAATAATTTCTCATATTTCTCCTCATTGAGAAATTGTTTTTCATTTATCTGGAATCCTGCATCAACTAGTCCAAGCATCTTGTACTTTTACGTGGTATTTAGTAGGTAATGCGTTTTTTTTACTAAAACGGTTTATCAAGGGGTTTTGAAAAAAGTTCCAAAAATCGTGTTTGCGTAGACTGACCCGTCACATTGCATTTTACAGCAAAATATTCAACACCAAAATTAAACAAGGTGAAATTGTAAAAACTTTAAGGGCGAGAAAAAAATTTTCTATCTTAAATAAGTGGCGAGTTATGGTCCTTCAAAAAACCCGGATTTTTTGGAAAAAGAAACAAAAAACGCAATACTGAAGTTTTTATCTGTACTTTGGAACCTGTTCATTTTACCAAAAAAAATTCAAAAGTTAAATTGAGGTAGACGCAATTTAAAGTAATTCTAAAAAAAATACAATGATCTAGCGCCAATAGGTCATAAGTTATAGCCTCATAAAGTTGACCATTTTTGACCTATTTTAGGGCAAATCACTCGTGTTCAGTTTTTTAAAAATACTTCACTTCTCCGTAAAGCTACATAAGTGGTACCAGAGAAGAAGTTGCAGCGCAGGAAATTCTGCGTAAATCTAAAAAAGACATTATTTCCCAGTCTTTATAGATCAAGAGTTATGACTCTTTAAAGAAACATAATTTTTTGCTATTTTGAGCTATTTATAGACATTAAAGTTTTTACAAAACTGCTCTTTTCATACCTATCCTAGAAAAAAACGCCATAACAATATATTATAGAAGACTAAATTTTGTGTACAATACAAAAAATTAAAATGTGTTTGCTCACATAGGTAACGATTTATGACCATAAAACTTTTACCCTTATAATAATACGCTTCACTCTTTTAATTGTGTGAATATTTTATGTACTGACTTTGTGAAAATTACTTCTAGAATATCCGTTTTCAAAATTAAAGGGAAAAAATACAAATTAACTGACACAGTGCCTTCAAAATGTAAATAGTCAAAGTTTTATGGTCATAACTCGTGACCTATATGAGCAAAAACTTTTTACTTTTTTCGATATTAAGCAGAATTTAGTTCTCTATAATTTACCTATGTGGCGTTTTTCGTTAGGAAATATACTAAAGAAGTTATTAAAAAAAAACTTTTATGGATATAAATAGCCCAAAAAAGCAAAAAAAAATTATGCTTTTTTAAAGACTCATAACTCTTGATCTAAGAAAACTAGAAGATTATATTTTTTTTAGATTTACGCAGAATTTTCTTCTCTGCAACTTTTTCTCTGGCACCACTTATGTAGCTTTTCTGAGAAGTAAAGTATTTTGAAGAAACTGAACACGAGTAATGTGCCCTGAAAAATAGGTCAAAAATGGTAAAATTTATGAGGCTATAACTTATGACCTATTGGCGCTAGATCATTGTATTTTTTTTTTTAGAATTACTCGAAATTGCGTCTACTTCAATTCAACTTTCATCAATTTTTTTGTTAAATTAACTGGTTCCAAAATACAGATACAAACTTCAGAATTGGGGCTTTGCGCCTCTTTTATCCAAAAAATCGGGGTTCTTAAAAGGAGCATAACTCGACACCTACTGAAGATAGAAGGTTTTTTTTGTCCTTAAATTTTTAAGAATTTCCTCTAGTTTAATTTTGGTGTGGAATATTTTGCCCTAAAATAAAATGGAACCGGTCAGTCTACGCCAACACGATTTTTGGAACTTTTCGAAAAATATCTCCGGTTCTTGCATTCATGTACGTGATTTTTGAGAATTTAGAAATTAAATAAATAACTTGCACTAATTGTACCAAAATTTAATATGAATTAAACGTTAGGCGTCAAAGAAACCTGGTGAGTGAAAAATGAACCCAGTCGAAAACAATTTTTTTTTTCAAGTCGGGAAATTTTATTTGTCAGTGAAAAGTCAGGGATTAAGAAAAAACATGAGGCGAAAGTCAATGAATTTCTCAGGCTTTAAATAACTGTCAAACAAAATGAATTCGAAAGTATTAATTTTAAATTGTTTTCTTTTGTTTATAAAAGATTTTAGGTGGTTTGTATTTATATTTATATATACTTTTTTGATTTGTTTCCTTCTGATGATTAACTTTTTAGCTATAAATTTTATTATTTGTTTAAAATGAAATATTTTTTAGATGAAAATTCAAGTTTTTTTAAACTTTGTCTTTTTAACTAAAAAATTCTATATTTTAGTGAAAATTGCATCTTTTTTGGATAAAAATTAACGGCTTGGTTTCAGTTTCAACAATTTTGTTAAAAGATTATTCTTGCCGGTTGAAAATTCAACTGTTTTCTTGAAAAATTATCTATTTACTAGAAAATTTACTTGTTGCTTGAAAATCATATTTTGGTTTTAAAAAGTCGAATAAAATCTTTTTTTAGTTCAAAATTCAACTTTTTTTTAAGTTTGTATTTTAGATTTTTAAATTCATCTATTTTAGTAGAAATTGTATCTTTCTTGGATAAAACCGCAAATGCTTGGTCAAAAATTAATCCCCTCAGCTTCAGGATTCAACTATTGTTTGAAAATTTTGATTAAGCCATTTTGTTAAAAAAAAAGCATTTTTATCTGAATATATATTTTAATTAGAAAATTCATTTCTTTGGTTAAAAGTTTAACAATTTTGTTGAAAACTGATCTTTTATCATTAAAAATTCAACTGCATGGCTAAAATTTGAACTACATTTTTAACAATTTTTTAAATGAAGTTTTATCTCTTTGGCTAAAAATTGATCTATTTCATAGAAAATTAATTTTTTGCTCAAAATTAAGATTTCCTAGTTAAAAAATTAATATTTGTACAGAAAATTCGTCTCTTCGCTAGAAGGTTCAACAATTTAAATGGCATTTTTTTCTTTCATCGGTGTAAAATCTTAAATTGATGAAAATTCGTCTTCTTTGTTTGAAATTAATTTTTTTATGAAATTTCATATTTTTTGGTCGTCACAAATTTTGACGTCACAGTTGTTAATATCCGTTTAGCCGTTTACAAGAAAAATGTTAGTCATGTTGAAACATTCTAATTTTCTTGTTATTAAATTTTACAAACGAAATTTTTTGCCGCCTAAACTTCAGAAAATATCTTTCAACATGAAAGCTATAAAAAGATTCACTCAAAAGATGGAAAAAATATTTCCAAATCCTCAGAAACCAATTTAGAAAAATCTAACCTCGACTAAAAATTCAAGGCCGAATAAAAAAAACTGCTAAGCAGAAAACTAAAAATTTTTGTATTTCGGCTAATCTTGAACAATACTAAAACACTTGAAAATTCAAATATTTTATTATAAATTTGTATTTTTAATTAGAACATTAAAATTCTTGCTTAAAAATTGTTTTTTTTTTGGGAAAAAATATTTTTTTTAACTGAAAATTTAACCATTCGATTTGAAAAATCATAACTTTATTTCAAATTCATCTCTTTGATGGATAACTAAACTGTTTTAGTGAAAATTAATTTTTTGTATTTGAAAATTAATTTTTTATGAGAAAATGTAGCTATTCTATTTTTTGTTACAAAACTATATTTTCTGATTGAAAATTGATCCTCCTTAGTAGTAAAGTGGAATTTTTCGTAGCAAAATTGGTCTATTTTGTTAGAAAATTAATATTTTTTTGTTGAAAGTTCATCTCTTTTAATTCAAAATTTAACTATTTTAATGAAAATTTAGGAATTTTGTTGAATATTAATCGTTTTATAAAAATTTAAAGATTCGGCATTAAATTTGTTTTTCTAGTAGTAAATTAAACTACTTGCTTTAAGCTTAATGACTTTTTTATTTTTTTTAAAGATTTAAAATTTTAGTTAGAAATTTATTTCATTGGTTGACAATTGGAATATTTCATTGAATTTTCACCTTTTTGTAGATACCTTGTTTATAAAACTAAAAATTGAAATATTCATGTTGAAGATTAATAATTTTTACTCAAATATCTTTAGTTAATAATATAACTATTTTGTTGCTAATTCGTTTTTTTTTGTTAGTTAAAAAATATTTTTTTTTTTATCTGAAATATACCTAATTCTTCCATTTTTGGTTCAGTCAGTTTTTACATTGATCAAGAGAGTGGAGCACGCTAAATTTAAAAATAACTTTATGAGAAAATAGCCCGAAACAAAATTGAATCACTAGTTTTTCCTGTAAATTTTGATGTGCACCTACTTTCTCTTGAAGACTCTCTTTTTAATTATGAAGTTTCTACTTTGTATAACTTTTCTGGAAATTTGTTTTTTTTTTTATTTAAAAATTCATTCTTTTAGTATAAATGTTGCATTTTTCTTGGATAAAAATTCAATTTTTTGTTTAAAATTTGTATTTTTGTGTTGAAAAGTCAACTGAAATCTTTTTGGAAGAAAATTCAACTATTATTTTTTTATTTTTTATTTGCCTTTCTGATTAAAAAATGTAACTGTTTCAGCAGAATTTTTCTTTTCTTAGTACAAAAATGCAACTTTTCAAATGAAAATCTTTTTTTAAAGTTTGAAAATTAAAATACGATTTTAAATTTTTAACTTTTTTTTATGAAACATTAATCTGTTTTTAAGAGAAATTTTATCTTCATTGGATAAAAATGCAACTGCTCGGTTGAAAATTAACCTGTTTTGTTAAAACTTCATATTAAAAAATTAATCCTATTTGGTTGAAAAAATCGTATTTTTGAATTGAAAATTAAATTTTTTCGTAGAAACTTATTTTTGTTAAAAATTCATATTTCGATTTTGAAAAGTCAATTTAATTATTTCTTAACAAATTTTTTTGATAACAACTCACCCCTTCAAAAGAAATTTCTTCTCTTTAAATAAAAATGGAACTATTTGGTAGATAATTAAACTATTTTGTTAAAAATTTCTCCTTTGTAGTTAAAGAATTTCGTCTTTTTTGGACTAAAAATTAAATTTTTTCTCAGAAGCTTATTTTTTTTTAAAAATTCTTATTTCGATCTTGAAAATTAAAGTGGATCTTTTTTAAATAAAAACTTAACTATTTTTTTTAAATGTTTCGTTTCATTAATAACAATTTATCTCTTTAAAGTGAAATTTTATCTTTTTGGATAAAAAAGCAACTTTTTGTTAGAGAATTTAACAATTTTGTTAAAAATTGATTTTTTCTGGTTGAAAATTCATCTTTTTGGATTAAAAATTAAATTTGTTCGTAGAAACTCATTATTTGTTTAAAAATTCATATTTTCACCTTGAAAAGTCAACTGACATCTATTTTAACAGAAAATTCAACTCTTTTTTTCAATTGATTTTTTTGACTCAACACGTTATCTTTTTTGAAATAAATTTTATTTTAAATGAAGTTTAACTTTTTGGTCAAAAATTATTCATCTCTGCTTGAGTATTCAATTAATCTGTTTGAAAGATTTGGTTAAATCAATTTGTTAAAAAATGTTTTTTTTTAGGATTTATATTCTTAGTTAAAAATTCACCTCCTGGGTTGAAAGTTTAACTATTTAGTGGAAAATCCTTTTTTGTGTTTATAATTAATTTTTTAACTGAAAATGTAACCATTTCATTTTTTATGATTGATCTTTTTAGCAGAAAGTTCTTCTTTTTTGGTAGAACAATAACTTTCTTGGTTTTATATTTCATTTTTTGGTGTAAAAACGCATCAGTTTCGTGGAAAATTAATTTTGAACTAATTAGCTCAATTCTTAATAACAAATATTAATTTTCAACAAAAAATTACAGGTTAGCCCCAAAAAACTAATTTCCAACAAAAAAATCGAACATTTTAATTCGAAAGGCGAATCTTAAAAAATGTATTTTTCAACAAAGAAGTCTAAATTTTAACCATATAATTAAATTTTCAAAAAAGAGATGAATTTTTAATAAACAGTTAAATTTGCAACCAAACGGCTCAAATTTTTAACAAAAATAATATTTTTTCAACCAAAAATGTTGTCAACTTTGTTTTTACTTTTTAATTATCGTAAGGAAATAATTAATCCAAGTTCACAAAGATAATGGTTTAAGCAATTTATTATTATTATTAATAATATTTATTATCATTTTTAATAATTTTATTTAATAATGCCAGAATGGCGCCATTTTTTCTGAAATTTTCCACTTTTTAAGCAATTTTCCCTCAGCGAAGCAATAATAATTGTGAGGTAACGAAATAATTGTTTAAACAATCTATTATTGTTTATAACCATTCTCTTTTAGATAATTTCTAAAAAGATTCATTCTTTTAAATTGTTAACATTTTGTTTAAATTAATATTAATATGAATATTTAGTATTTGTCTAACTTTCTAGAATTATTCTAATATAATATTATTATAAATATTTATAAATTGCTGAAACAATTATTTTAATTACATTTAATTGATAATTGTCTCGATCTAAATGAAAAGTTGAAAATAAGTTTAAAAAATTCGGAAAAGCTGCAACTTTCTAAGACTTTTCTAGGAGAAAATGGTTCAATGCAAATCTAAATCATTTAAACAATTTATGGAATCTTTTAATTATCAGCATAAATTAGTGTTTTGTTTATCAAAAACAATTTCCGTTTATGAAAAACACAAAAATCCTAATTAGAAACAAAAGGTCGCAAACCCTAATTTTTCACTTATGGGTTTTTTACTGTATAAAACAGACTATGGTTAATTTGGAAAAAAATGCATGAATGTTTTTAGGAATTTGAAAAAATTTTAGGGCGATGTGCATGCAAATTCAAAAAAAAAAATTCTAGTCCTTTTTTGGGCCGCCCTAGACTGATGTTGAAAAATGTTTAATTTACCATTTTATTGATGTTATGGTTTTTGACCAGATAAATTTAACAAATAATTGATTGTAATTTTGTTTATGTACTGGTATAAAATCAATCTTTTTTTGATAATGATTTTTATTTAAAAATTGTAAAAAAAATTGCTCTCAAACTCCGCTGGGATCCGAACCCAGGCCCTTCATATTGCCGGTCTAGTGAACTTTCTAAGCTATGGAGATACAAGATTAATTTCTTCAACTTGATAGCCATTTTTCAACAACTTCCTAATAAAAAAATTATTATTTAGTCTAAACGGAAATTTAATACTAATTAATTTAGCTCAAAAGGAAAGTAAAAAAAGACTAAACATAGGAAATAAATAAAAAAACTTAATATCACATTTCCGCTATAAAAACAAATTTCACAATCTGTCAACAATTTTTTCAAATTAAAAAAGAAATACAGGATAAATTTCTCACGATAAGAAATGAAAACAAAATAGATAATAAATAAAATCTCCCCCTGCATGTAATTTTGATCTCACAATTAAAAAAAAAAAAAAATAAGGTATTTTTCCCAAAGGAAACTTAACATCTTCAATTCCCATGATGAGCCGGGAGTGCCTCATCATCGAGATTTATCTCGAACCCACTCCCATCTGGGTTGCGTTATCTCTCCTCTTTCCATGGTTATTGGGTCAATCACTTTTCCGGGTTTTAAATATAACAGTCAAAGATATTTTTAAAATGCCTGAAGGAATTTATAGTGAATAAAGATTAGGGTACGTTCGAAGAAAAAAGGGATAAGAGGCGGGAATAATTATAAAGCAGATTATTTTTAATCAGCGCTAGATGGTCTAGATTTGTGTTTTTTATTTATTTTGTTGTTAAATTATAAGTGTCCATAGCTGTTTCAATAATATTGTACACCGCCCAAAAGCGACGCAAAGCTATATACTGCCTAACGCGACGTGTCGCTGTACACCGCCCAAGCAAGACGAGCAGGTGTACACCGCCCAAGAACGATAGTGAGTTGTATACCGCCCAAACAGGACATCGAGTTATACACCACCTAAATACAACGTGGAACTGTACAATGCCTAAACTCGACATATATCTGTACACCGCCCAAGCGCGATGTGCTGCTGTACACCATCTAAATGCTACTTGGAACTGTATTCTGCCTAAAAGTGACGAGGGGGTGTATACCGCCCAAACGCGACCGTGATCTGTACAACGCCGAAACGCAAGTTAAAGCTGTACACCGCCTAAATGCAACGTGGAGCCTAATGGCATGCAGGCGTCGAATTGCTTGTAATACTCCAAATTCTTTCAAATGTTTTTAAATTCTCACTTCGTTTAAATTCTCTAAATTACTTCGAATTCCGAGATATATCTGAACTCGTCTCAATTATCTGAATTCCTTGAATTCGCGTCATTTCCTGGATTCAGACAACTTGATGAATTCTAAGGCTTTTAATGTAATGTACAGAATTCAAAGGATTTCGGAAGGATTGAAAGAATACAAGAAATTATACGAATTTAAGGAATTTAAAGAATTTCGAATATTTGAAAGTATTCAGGTATTTAGAGAATTCAAAGACTTTTAGTAAGTTAGAATATTCAATATATTCAAAGAACTCAGAGAATTTCAGAGCATTACACGAATTAAACAAATTTAAAGAATTAAGAATATTTTCGGAATTCAAGGGATTAAGAGAATTCAAGGAATTTCAGAATTTACAGTATTTAAAGAATTCAGCGAATTTAGAATATTAAAGGAATTCAGGGAATACGGAAAATTTAACGGATTTTAGAATATTTTGGGAATACAAGGAATTCTGAGAATTTAAGGAATTTAGAGATTTTCAGGAATTCAGAGAATTCAACACATTCCGGAATTTCAGGGAATTTCGAGCGTTAAAGGATTTCGGAATATTCCAGGGTTTCAGAAAAATCAAGCATTACACAGAATTCATGAAATTCAGATATGCCCAGGTATTTAAAGAATTCAAGAATTTCAGGAATTCAAAATATTTCAAAAATTCAAAAGTTACATGAATTCCGGGAATTTAGAAAATTTGAGGGAATTCGGGAAATTTACAGAATTCACAGAATTTCAAGAAATTTAGGGAATACAGAATATTCAAGGATTACAGGGAATTCACAGAATTTCAAAGCAGCCAGGAAAGTAAAGAAATTTATAAAATTAATAATATTTAAGGAATTTCCGAGGATTCAGCGAGTACAAGGAATTTTAAGAATAAAAAATATTACAAGAATTCAGAAGTTGAGAGATTTCACAGAATATCAGTAGCTCAGAAAATAAAAAAATAAAAAAATATTGGAGGATTTCTAGGAACTTGGAAAATTCAAAGAATATTAGAGCTTTTAGGGAATTTAGAAGAATTCAGGGGATTCTTTAAAATCAAAGATTACAGAGAATTCAAGGAATTCCGAGATTTTTTCAATTCAAGGAATTCTCAAACAAAATAGTTAAACTTTTAACCTAATAGTTAATTCTTTAAGCAGATTTTTAACAACATAGTTAAATACTCCACCAAAAATATAAATTTTCAAAAAATATATCAATTTTAAACTTGCAAATGATATATTTTTAACCAAAATTGAATATTTGAAATTTAAAAATAAAAAATTAATTTTTAATTAAAAAAGAAAGAATCTTCAACATTTACAACCAAATTATTAAATCTTCCGTAAAAAAATATGAATCTTCGACAAAAATAAAAATATTTTGTTTTACAAAGTATGTCAATTTTTTCAAATAGGTTTGCTGCATTTGTAACTTAAATATTTGAATTTTCAATTTAAAAATATCAGTTTTCGATTCAAAATGTCGATCATAAACAAAAAATCGAATTGTTACATGCTCAATTTAAAAAATGAATTCTTAACTAATAAAAAACTAGTTTTAAACAAAATAAATAAATTTTAAACAAAAAAGTAAATTTAAAATAAAATAGTTTAATCTTCAAAAAAAATAATTTAAACAAACAAAAAATTTGTTTATTACGTATATAAGTTAACTTTAAACCAAGTGGTTGATTTTTCAACATCAAAAAAAGAGCTTAACGAAACGTTTACATTTGTAACCAAATATTAGAATGTTCAACTAGAAAATATAAATTTTTATTTAAAAATAATAAATAAATATGAATATTTAGTAAAAATATTGAAAAAAATAAACAAAACTTTCAATAACATATTTAAATTTTTAACAAAACAGATGATTCTTCAACCAAAAAAATTAATTGTTAACAAACTCGTTTGTAACCGAAAAGAATTCTCTTGGCTATTAGAGTTATTTGGCAAGCATCAAACTTAGAAGACATCTTCATTATCAAAATAAAAGTTCAAAATTTTTTTTTCAATTTAAAGGTGGGTTTTTTGAGAAAACTTATTTTTAATTTTTTCAGAAACCCGCAGCCATTTTTTTAATTTTGAATCTTTTTTTGATTTTCCAGCGGACTTTGAAAGAAGACGATGAACGCTATAAGAATCAAAAATAAAATAATAAACGTCTTATTTAGACCGAAACTTATAGAGATTTAAAAAAAAATACAGAATTTAAAAAATACAGAGAATTCAAGGAATACAGAGAATTCAAGGAATTCCGAGAATTCAAGGGAATCCAAGAATTTAAGGGATTCCGAGAATTCAAGGAACTCAATGAAGTCATGAAATTTATGGAATTCAAAGAATTACATGAATTCCGTGAATTTCTTGAATTTCATGAGTTCCTTGAGATCCCTCAATTCTTTGGATTGCGCGAATTCCTTGATTTCCGTGAGTTATTTTCATTCCGTGAATTCCTTGAAATCCTAAATTTCATTAATTCTGTGGATTTCCTGAATTCTGTAAATCCCGTAAATTCTTTGAATTGCGTAAATTCTTTATATTCCGTAAATTCCATAAATTCTGTAAATTCCGATAATTTCTTGATTTTTTGAACCACGTGAATTCTTATTATTTTGAGCATTCTCTGAATTCATCGAATTCCTTGACTGCGTAAATACCGTGAATTTAATCAATTCCATAAATTCCGCTAATATCTTGAATTCGACTTTCATGCTTTTTTCCCGATTTCATTAAAAAAAAAGTTAAATCTGATGATAATTGTCTTCTGACAATCAATTTGTACACGGGCATTTTTTTGCCCCACAGTGCGTCTTCTTAAATTCTTAACGTAGGTTTATTTTATGAACGGCCCAGAAAATGGAACAACGAAACATATTTTCCAAATGTCAGATTTCAGATAAATTTATCGCAGGTGAAGTTTTGGATGGAAATTTTAAACAAAAAAGATTGATTTTTATCAAATAGTTTAATTTTCTACCTAGATAGTTGCATTTTCAATTAAAAAGAATAGAATGTCAATGAAATGGTACATTTTTTAACTAAACTCGATGAATTTTGAAACAAAACTATAATAATTGAC
>NC_046661.1:148498853-148537439 GCF_010883055.1 Belonocnema kinseyi | reverse complement strand
GGTACATTTTTTAACTAAACTCGATGAATTTTGAAACAAAACTATAATAATTGACCGCCCAACCATAAAAAGAAATTTTTATTATAAAATAGTTGGATTGTCACATCGTGTTCTATTTAATCAGTTCACATTTAAGCAAAAAAGGGTGAAAAGAAGAAATTTCTTAAAAATAAGGAAAACAAATTCTTAAGAAACAAAAAAATTTATTATATATCATAACTATTGACATAAACAAAGGTTTTATTTAAAATTTTAAATGAACAAAACATTGATTTAATTTTAATAAATTCCAATATCTACCAATATCTAGATAGTTGCATTTTCAATTAAAAAGAATAGAATGTGAATGAAATGGTACATTTTTTAACTAAACTCGATGAATTTTGAAACAAAACTATAATAATTGACCGCCCAACCATAAAAAGAAATTTTTATTATAAAATAGTTGGATTGTCGCATCGTGTTCTATTTAATCAGTTCAAATTTAAGCAAAAAAGGGTAAAAAGAAGAAATTTCTTAAAAATAGGGAAAACAACCAGAATTCTTAAGAAATAAAAAAATTTATTATATATCATAACTATTGAAATAAACAAAGGTTTTATTTAAAAGTTTAAATGAACAAAACATTGATTTAATTTTAATAAATTCCAATATCTCCCTCATTGATTAAAAATTATAATTTGATTAACACAACTTGTTTCCTTTTCAATAAAGATTTGTTTGAATTAAACATGAAGCTTCATCTATAAAAAAATTGTTTATTTTAAACAAGGAATTTATTTGATCTAAATAAAAACTTATTCAAATAAAAAAAATAAGGTACAACAACGAATTTCCTGAAATAAAACAGACATTTGTGTGACCTTATATAAAATAAAAAAATAATTCGATTCAAGTAAAACTCTTTGAATCATTTTCCTAATTAGCAGTCCCCCCTCCCGCCCCATTAACCCATTAAGTCCCAGCCAGACACACTTTCAACCTTTTTTTCAATAGCTCCATACACTGTGAAAACGGTCCTAAAAAATTGAGAATAGTCACATGCAATGTAAAATTGTCTGAACTTTCGATTTATGCGATTAGAATTATGAAAAAATACATTTTGAAAAAGTTATGGTTGTTTATTTAACAAAAAGCGTGGTTTAAAAAACAATCTCCTGAAATATTTTCGGATCGAACGCATCGGTGGATTTCTACAATTTGTGGATTTTTGGCGTCCATGTACCCTAACCTTTAAAATATACTGATAGGTTTAAAAAAAACATGGCGGCACCAAATATTTCGGCTTGAAATCAAAAGTTTTGCATAAAAATGGTATTTTTTAAAAACAATCTTATTTCTATTTCCATGAAAATGTATACCAAAAAGTTTTTTGGGTTGCTGATTACGAAACTGATATCAGATTAAAAAAATTCAAGATGGCGGTTCTAATATGGCGGCCAAACATTTTTTAATTTGTTTAATTTTCATGAAAATTTTTACTTAAGGGTTTTTTGGGTCGCTGATTACGAATATGTTATCAGAATTTCAAAATTCAAGATAGCGAATCCAATATGGCGGCAACAAATTTTGACATTTTCTTAATTTTCCCAAAATACAAACATAAACATATACGTTTTAAAAGTTCATAATTAATTACTCAAAATAAATATTACATAATGTTTTTAATTTAAAAAATAGATAGAAATAAAGAAAAGAGAATTTTTCAGCCTTATTGAATCAACCTTTTAGAATATTCAAAATTAAAATTTATACTCGTAATCAGCGACTCAAAAACCCCCGTAGTACGGAATTTTCATGGAAATAGAAATAAAATTGTTGTCGATAAAAAAAATACAATTTTTATACAAAAATTTTTCATTTCAAGCCGCCATATTTGGTGCCGCCATATATTTTTTAAACCTACCGGTATTTTTTCAAGGTTAGGGTCCATGGACGCAACAAATCTGCGAATCGTAGAAATCCACTGATCCGAAAATATTTCGAGAAAAATTTTGTTCTTAAACCACGTTTTTTGTTAAATAAGCCACCACCAATTTTTCAAAATACATTTCTTTTTCAAAATTCTGATCGGCTTAGTTTAGGAGCCGCTCTGAAAATAGAAGAACGAAACATATTTTTCAAATGCCAGATAAATTTATCGCGGGTGAAGTTTTGGGTGTGGAGAAAGAGGAACGGGGGAAGAGGAAAGGGGAAAGGGGAAATGAGAAAGGGGAAAGGGGCAAGGGGGAGAAAACATTTCGGGAAGAGTTGGTTAATTTCGACCGAGTTCCATAAGCTCGACTGAGGAGGTCTATTCTTAATTACAAAGAGGAAAGAAGGGCAGTAGTAAGTAAGTATCGTTCTTATTCCACCCTTTTTCATATCACGCGCACGTGTAGTCTTGACTTCTATTCGGTCGTTTCTCCTAAGAGAAGAGAGTGTCTGCCAGATTTCCTCTTACAAACACTATAGCTTTTCGGTGAGCGTTTATTACAGTGATGCGGCGTTTTTGTCTTGGGGATCAAAGTGACTCCTCGTCCCTCAAGAAAAGGAAAGAAAAGACAGGAAAAGAGTTTAATCTTCGCTGCGTAAACAGAGGCGAATTTAACTTGGATACATTTCTCGAATAATTGGGGGATTTGTAATTTGGCAGTTTTAACGCTCAACTCTAACAGAGGAATGTGTTCGAGATTCTTAAATTGGTCGAAAGTACATGCTTTGACGAAAGTTGTCAAAGAAATATACTACTTGTATATTTGAGAATTAATAATAGATTTAATGAATTAAAGATCATTCATTGGATGATCATGAAAGAATTAAATATATTGTTAAATAACTTTACGGAAAGACTTTTTTTTACTATAACGTAAGCTCATATTTTCTCAAGCTAAGCTACTAACGAAAATTTACGGAATTCAAAGAATTCACGAAATTCGAAGAATTCAGTGAATTCACAAAATGTACGGAATTCGTGGAATTCGTGAAATTTATCAATTTCAAGGAAAAAACGGAATTCATGTAATATACGGAATTCATGAAATTCAGGGAATTCATGGACTTCGCGGAATTTACAAAATTCAAGCAATGCACGAAATTCACGCAATACATGCAATTCATGGACATTCACGAATTCCGTAAATTACGCGAACTTCTTGAATTTTTTAAATTCCGTAGATTTTCTAGAATGAACGAATTCCTTGAATTTCGTGAGTTCCGTTGAATCGGTAAATTCGTAAATCTATTAAAATCCTGTTATTTTATGGATTTCGTGAGTTCCTCGAATTTCATTAGTTCCGTGAATACTGCGAATCCCTTAATTGCAGTCAATTTCGTGAACTCCTTTAATTCCATAAATTCAGATAATTTCATGAATTCCATGAATTATTTTAATTCTTTGAAATCAATTAATTTCTTGAATTCCATGAATTCCTTGAATTTCTTGAATACCATGTTTTTTTAGATATATTAAATTGCTTGAATTTCGTGAATTCCTTGACTTCCATTAATTCTGTGAACACTATGAATCCCTTAATTGCAGTCAATTTCGCGAATTCCATGAATTGCATGAATTCCATGCGTTCCATAAATTCAGTGAATTTCATTAATTTCTTGAAGTTCATGAATCTCATGAATTTCATAAATCTCATGAATTTCTTGAATTTCATGAATTTCATGAATTTCTTGAATTTCATGAATTTCATGAATTTCTTGAATTTCATGAATTTCTTGAATTTCGTGAATTTCTTGAATTTCATGAATTTCATGAGTTTCTTGAATTTCATGAATTTCATGACTTTCTTGAATTTCATGAATTTTTTGAATTTCCTAAATTTCATGAATTTCATAAATTATTTTAATTCTTTGAAATTTATTAATTTTCGAATTCCGTGCATCCCTTGAATTCCTTTAATTCCTTTAATTCCTCGAATGTCATGAATTCCTTAAATTCCTTTAATTTCCAAAATTCTATGATTTCTTAAATTTCATGAATTTCTTGAGTTTCATGAACTTCTTGAATTTCATGAATTATTTGAGTTTCATGAACTTCTTGAATTTCATGAATTATTTGAATTCTTTGAAATTTAGTATTTCCTTGAATTACGTGCATTCCTTGAATTATTTTAATTCCTTGAATTTCATGAATTTCTGGGATTCCTTTAATTTCATAAATTCGGTGAAATCCTTTAGTTCCCTGAATACCGCAAATTTCGTAAATTCCGTGATTTACATGAATTTCATGTATCCTGTGAATTTTATTAATTTTGTGTATTCCTTTAATACCATATAACGCCCGGAATTCACGAATTTCATCGAATTTGTGGAATTTATAGAATTCAAGGAATTCACGGAATGCGCGGTATTCCAGGAATTCACGAGATTTAAAGAATTAATCAAATGTACGGGATTTAAGGAATTTACGGAATGGACTGAATTGAATGAATTTACGGAATTCGAAGAATTTGCGGAATTTACCAAATTCACGGAATTCACAGAATTCATAGAATTCAACAAATCCACGAAGTTCAAGGAATTCATGGACATCTACAAATTCCTTAAATTCCGTAAATTACGAGAATTTCTTCAATTCCTCCTTGAATTTTTGATATTCGGTGAATTCCTTGAATTTCATGAATTATTTTGATTCTTTGAATGCCTTAAATCCATTGAATCCTGCAATATCATGAATTACATGAATTCCTTAAATGATAATTATTCCGTAAATACTGTGAATCCCTTGTTTTCAGTCATTTTCGTAAATTCCTTGAATTCCATAAATTCCGAGAATTTAATGAATTTCTTAAATTTCATGAATTATTTTAATTCTTTGAAATTAATTAATTCCTCGAATTTCATGCATTTCTTGAATTTCTTAAATTCCATGGATTTTTTAGATTCAGTGAATTCCTTGAACTTCGTGAATACTTTGAATTTCTTCAATTATTTTTATTCTGTGAATTCCTTTAATCCATTGAATCCCGTCAATTCCTTTAATTCCGTGAATTCCTTTAATTTCATAAATTCCGTAAAATCTTTTCATTCCATGAATTTCTCAAATTCCTTAAGTTCTATGAATACCACGAATTTCGTGAATTCTGTGATTTCCATGAATTCACGGAATGCACGGTAGTCCAGAAATTCACGAGATTCAAAGAATTCATTAAATGTACGGAATTTAAGGAATGTACGGAATTTACTGAATTTAATGAATTTACTGAATTTGAAGAATTTGCGGAATTTACCAAATTCACGGAATTCACAGAATTCATGGGATTCAACAAATCGATTTAGTTCAGAGAATTCATGGACATCTACAAATTCCTTAAATTCCATGCATTCCTTGAATTTCTTAAATTCCGTAAATTTTTTAGATTCGGTGAATTCCTTGAATTTCGTGAATTCTTTTGATTCGTTGAATTCTTTGAGTCCATTAAATTCCGTTAATTTTATAAATTTCATGAATTCCTTGAATTCCAATTATTCCGTAAACACTGTGAATCCCTTGATTGCAGTCATTTTCGTGAATTCCTTGAATCCCATAAATTCCGAGAATGTCATGAACTCAACAAATTTCTTGCATTTCATGAATTATTTTAATACTTTCAAATAAATAAATACCTTGAATTCCATGAATCCGCGAATTTCGTGAATTCTGTGATTTCCATGAATTACATGAATTACATGAATATCATGAATCCCACAAATTCCATGAATCCTGTGAATTCCATAAATTTTTTAAATTCCTTTACTCACATATAGCACCCGGAATTCACGGATTTCATTGAATTTGCGGGATTCATAGAATGCAAGGATTTCACAAAAAAAGTTGAATTTTCATCTAGAAAAGATTCCAGTTAACTCAGTAAATTCTCTTTTTAAATTTATTCTCCTTGTTTAAAAATTCTACTTTTTAGTTAAAAATGTAAGTATTGTAATTAAATAATAATAATTTTAGTTAAAAATTCATCTGTTAGGTTGAAAATAAAATTACTTGGCTGAAAGTTGAACTGTTCTGTTCAAACATAAGCAGTTTCATTGAAAACTTGTTTTTTTTTCTTTGGATAAAAAGGGATTTTTGCCGTAAATTTAAGTATTTTGTTAAATTTTTTTTACTGGAAAATTATTATTCTTTTAAACTAAAAATATAACTGTTGGTCCAGTTGAATATTCCATAATTTTAGTTCAAAATGCATCTATTTCGTTGAAAATTAATCTTTGTTTTTTTAAAAATTAATCTCTCTTTTTTTTAATTCATCTCTAGCAAATAATTGCATTTTTATAAAAAAAATATAAAACTGATCGTAAAGCAATATAATTTTTTATGGAAAAAAGTTGAGTTTTCATCCCAAAAAGATTCCAGTTAACTCAGTAGCATCAAAAATTGAATTTTTATAACAAAAAAATAAGTTTTTACGAAAAAAAATTGAATTTTCAATCCAAACAGACGAATTTTTTCAACCAAAAAGGATGAATTTTTAACAAAATAGTTAAATTCTCTACCAAATTGTTACATTCTTATCCAAAAAGGATCAACTGTGTACTAAAATAGATGAATTTGTGATAAGAAACAAATTTTTTTTTATAAGTGGAACTATCCAGAAAATATTTCAGTTCATTTTTCAACACCAAAATATAAATTTTAAACAATAAGTAAATTTTCTACGAAAAGTTAAGTTTTCAAGAAAATAGTATAAGAGTTTAATTTCTAATCAAACAGTTGCATTTTTATCAAAAAAGATGTACTTTCTGCTCAAGCAGGTAAATTTTAAAATAAAAAAGACAAACTTTAAAAAACAAAGAGTTGAATTTTCAACGGAAAACTTAGCGGAAAAATGCAATTTTCTATTAATTAAAATAAATTCTGAGATTCTCATAAATTCTCAGAGAATTTATTTCTCGGTTATATTCTCGGTAATGAGAATGAGAATATTACCAAGAATATAACCGAGAAATAAATTCTCTGAGAATTCAAAAGAATTTAAGAATTTATTTTCATTGATAGGAAATTGCATTTTTTGTTTAACTTGGAACGATTTTGTAATGTTGAAAACACATTTTAAGTATATAATAAGCATTCGCTCCAGTATTTGAAATGGAGAACATTTTTACAAGAAAGTATTGCTATCATTCGTTCCAGATGAATCTGAATGCATATAATAGGTTATGTCGGCGCTAAACCTGATTGTATTTTAATAAAAAAAAAAAAAATTAAATAACTAAAAGAAAAGAATTTTGAAACCAAAAAGACGAATTTCCAAAAAATAAAGATTTTTCACTAAAAAAAATAACTAAAAGTTTACCTAAATTATTTAACCTTCAAGTCAGAGATAAAACACGACTTTTCAACAAAAAATTCATTTTCCACGAAACTGATGCATGTTTACCCAAAAAAAATAAAATTTCCAACTCAAAAATTATATTTTGACCAGAGAAGGCGAATTTTCAACTAAAAAAGGCCAATCTTAAAAAAGTCGAAAAGTTACATTTTCTGTTAAAAAAGGAATAATTTTCAACAAAATAATTAAACAATCAAATTAGTTGATTACTCAAGCAAAGAAGAATGATTTCAATCAAAAAGTCGCATTTTTATTTTTAAGCAAGAATTCAAGTTCTTCTAGAAACGGATGAAGTTTTAAATCAAGAAGATAGATTTTCAACCAAAAAAGTTAAATTTTCTTTTTCGAAAGTTTTCAGTTGACTTTTCATGATCAAAATATGAATTTTCAAACAATAACAAAATAAATTTCTACGAACAAATTGAATTTACAATCTAAAAAGACGAATTTTTTCAAACATAAAGTATGCATTTTTAACCAAAGAGTTGAATTCTCTACCAAATAGTTCCATTTTTATCCCAACAAAATTAAATTTGTTACTAAAATAGGTGAATTTTTAATAAAAAATTACAAATTTTTTTTTCAAATGGCACTTTATTCAGAAAAGATTTAAGTTCATTTTTCAACACCAAAACATAAATTTAAAAAAAAAATTCTACGAAATAGTCAAATAAGAAAATAATATAAGAGTTAAATTTGCAACCAAACAGTTGCATATTTATCCAAAAAGATGACATTTGACTTAAAACAGATAAATTTTTATTTAAATAAAAACAAAAATAAAATTTAAACAATAGTTTCATTTTTATCTAGAAATTATTTCAGTTATTTTTTCAACACCGAATATTACATTTAAACAGTCGAATTTTCAACCAAAAATTATGACTTAACAAATTGTTGATTTTTTATTCAAAGAAGTTTTCAGTGTACTTTCTAACATGAAAATAAGAATAGTAAAAAATTTGCAACCAAATTAGATGTCTTTCAAAGTAAATTATTAAATTTGCAACTAAATAATAAAATTTATAACTAAAAAGCTAATCTTAAGAAGAATGTTGCGAATTTTGAAAATTCCAATTTTAAAATATTTCATTTTTTAAGTTTTTAACTTGTCCTATTTCCAGAATTTTATTCCTAAACTATTCAGATTCGAAATTCTGAAATTAAAAATTAGATAGTTAAATTGACAAGGCTTTGAATTAGAAATGATACAATTTCAATTCCTTTCTAATAAAATTGTCCGTTTAAAAAAAATTGTAATCTGAAATTTTTCAATTTGTAACGTTTTTGATTAGAAATAATACAGTTTTAGTTTCTTTAAATTTTAAATGATCGAATTTTTCAAATTTTATTCGGAAAATATTTCATTTTTAACGTTTTACTTGTTCTATTTTCGAAATTTTCTTATAATCTTAAATCATTAAAATTTGCGATTCTTTAATTTAAAATAAAATTATTTCATTTTATAAGCTTTATATTAGAAAGGGTATAGTTTCAAATATATTCAACCGTTCAAAGATTATCTTTGAACGGTTGACATAACGTGAACAACAAAAATGTTGTTAAAAATCATAAATTCTTCAATTCTCTTGAATTCTTTTAAATTCTCATAAATTCTGTCATATTCTCGGTTATATAACCTAAACTTAAATTCTCGAGAATTTAAGAACTCTAGTCCACTAAGTGGTGTAGCCTTACAGCTTTTGATGTTACCGACCGAGTGTGACGTAATATTAGAATACTCAATTGTCCAATTGTGTATTGGGATCTGAAATCTTGAGGGCACCACTAGCGGCAAAAGCAATATGGCCGGCGACAGTAGGTAGACGTCTCATAAGACTCATGTAAAAACATTGACAATTAGTCTTAAACCTTGAAAATTAAAATAACAATAGCTCAAAAATTTGTGATTTCACAAAATTTACACCGGCATGTAGAAACTTCGTAGAAGGAGAAAGAATTTTACATGCAGGACACCTTCTATTTTGGGAAAAAGAGGTGGAAAATGAAACTTCAGTTTCTATTGTTGCATTTTGCTTGCAAACATCGAATTTAAAAAATCTTGTTGTCTAAATAATAAATTTTTCCATTTTTCCCCTCATAAACATTTAAAATGTAATATTAACTATCGACGTTTCAATGCAAAATTTAATTTATATCAACCAGAAATGACAAATATTTGTCATTTATCAGCAGTAAATTTCTTCAGATTTGAGGTTATGTTGATATATTTGTAGCTCAAATAATCTTTTTATTTAGATCCTGCTTTGATTATTTTCACTCGGAATGCTGAAAAATTATTGAAGAATAAAAACAATAAATACTTGATGATGATTATAAATTTTTCTTCAAACTTTTTTCTTGACAGCGGAACAAGCTTGAAAATTCGTTAGAATTTCGTGCATTTTTTACTTTATTCTGTTTTATTTCTCGATCTTTACTATCAGTAAATACTATAAATGTATTATAGGATTCTTCATTTTTTTAAAATAAGAGTTTATTTACATTTCAGAAACACCGAACAGTTTCATGCTTTCGAGCAGTAGAAGAGCAACCAAACACAACAAAACACTTTGCCCTTCGATTTTCGTGGCGAAGACTCCAATGATAAAGTTTAATTTATTTTATTTGTAACTTTTCATTTATCACTTTTTATTTTTTCCCCGGTTTCACTGTAAAAAACACTGTAAAACCTTTAGAAAAATTATTTTCGTATATTCGCCTATACTTCCCGTTAAAATTTACCTACGCTCAGGGTTTTCATATTCTGTCATCAGATGGCGTATTCGAGTATTTCAGATCCCAATTGTACAGTTGTAGATTATACAATAACAGATCGTATAGTTCATGGATATAGTAAAACTGTTGAATTCACAATTGGATATGGTCCACCTGTAGATCGTACTATTACGAAGGAACCGAATGGAGCCTCTACAAAGTACCCGTAAAGACCCCATTCGGTTCCTTTTTGAAAGACTCAAAAAAACAGCAAGATCAACTTTTAAACTGTTGAAATTCGGATTCTACGTTAAATTTTCTATTAGAACCTCATGGAGTAATCGCAATACTTCTTTGCTGTGTTCAACATTTTAAAAAATGTCATTAACTTCTGCTGAAGGTGGCTTCAAGCGCATCCATAATAGCTCAAGTAGTATGGTGCGCGCGAAGTTTAAAAATAAAATATTCTCTCACTTGCATCACAGCGTTGTTGTCTGAGGTTTCCACTGTGTGGCGCTAGCATCTAGAAAAATTTCCTAAAGTTACCGGCAGAACGCTTATTATCTGCTACTAAAAGAAGATGCACTTGAAGGCTCCTTTCGTGCATGTAAATGACAGATATTTTATTTTGGTAAGTTTTTAAGGCTGGAAGAAAAATTATTGCGATCACTCCGTGAGTTTCTAATGCAAATTTTAACGTAGAATCCGAATTTCAACAATTTAAAAGTTTGTTTTTTTGAGTTTTTTAAAAAGGAACCGAATGGGGGCCCAATGTGATCTTTGCGGGTACTTTCTGGAGGCTCCATTCGGTTCTTTTGGTCCACCAGGGATGAAAATCAGAGAAATCTTCTTTTGTATATTGTGCGATTTCAGGACATGTGCAATGAAGTTTGCTCCTATCGCTTAGGATAAATCTAGGGGAAAGCGAAACGTATTTTCTGATAACGGGTAGATTAGACACCATATCATGATCCATCGACGCGAAATCGCCTGCAGTGTCCATTATCGCGTTCCCAGATGTAACATTTGACTCAGACGTGAGTGCCTTAGTTAAACACAACCACCCGATCGATTACTGTAGTGCTCGTGGTGGACCTCACCCTTGTGAAATTGCTTGTATTGTTATGTATCTATAGTTTGTAGTCTGAATAGGTTGATTAAAATGGATTCGGCGATTAAATTACCCTTCTCAATAGTGAGGGTGGCTTTCTAACATTTTCCAGAACGTTTCAGAATTTTCCTCGAATTTTTCCCCTATTTCTACAGAATTTAAAACCTTTTATGGAACATTTATAGTCCAACAGTAATCATTGTGAAAGCTTTGTGTAGTGCACAATTGCCCTTTTGAATAATCTTGTATAATAAAAAAATTTTGACTTAGGAATTTAGAATAAACTTGGTTTAGTCAGCTAAGACTGTGGAAACTTTCAGGATTAATAAGCATGTTTGGGGGTTCACGTCCCGGTGGCGAGAATATTTTTTTAGGTTTCTAAATTTTAGATCTGAAGCTTCTAGTAATATTTTATTAAGCATCGTTACAAAGTTTGGGTGGATCGAGCTTTGCAACTGATTATTATAAATTAATTTGTATAATTCATAATTGAACTGTCTCAGATTTTTGTATAATAATAAAAATTATAATTAAAAATAAACTTGGTTGAGTCGGCTAAGAGTGTGGAAACCTACGGGGTTAATAAACATAATTGGGGGTTCGCTTCCCGGTGGTGAGAATTTTTTTTATTCAAGATTATATTGGCGCTCTAATTTTGAATATAAATATTTCAGGGTGGCAGCTAAAAACCAAAGCTCAATGTTTTTTCTTATCTTTTTAAAAAAATGTATTTAAATCAATAAGTTTCAAAAGTGACAACTTTCAAACCTAAAAAACTTTTCAATTTAAGTATTAAATAATTGCCTATAAAATCAAGGCTTCTCTTTTGAATTTAAACTATTTTATAATTGAAATTTGAAAAAATTGAATTTATTCTTATCAAACTTATAATAATGTTTAATTAAAAATTCTGTCGAGTTTTAAAAGTGAAATTTTAATTTTCAATTGAAAAGATGGTAGATTGTTTTATTTTAAACCATATAATTAATATTTTAATTAAGTAGAAGCAGGGTACATTATTTATTATCAACATTTTTCCTAAGATAAAAGGGAAGTATTTTTCATTTGTAATTTTTCACGGAATTGGAAGGGAATTGGATGATAGGAAATTTTGATATTCAATTTGTTTCTGTATGTTCATTAATATTTAAATTGAGTTAAAGGGAGTCAGATTCTTTATGCAAGATATTGTTTTTTAGAATTATTTTAAAAATTAAACCAAAAAAAAAATTCTGAATTTATAGAGAGAAATTTTTTAGTTTTAACTTTTTTATTCAAATGAAAAGAAAAAAAGTTTAGTATGAAATTTCTGTATGTGAAGAGTGAATTATTGTTTTTAAATTATTTCTGAGTTGGCAAAGGAACATTTTTATTGAGATGGAAGAACAGAAATTTTAATTAAATTTTTTTTTCTAAACTGGAAAAGAGAATTTTGTTATTTTTTAATTTGTGGTTCACATGTTAATCAATTGGAAAGGAAAAAACTCCTAATTCCAACCTTTTCAAAATAAAAAAGAGAGTTTTTTATTGGGAGAAGGACATTCTTTATTTTTAACATTTTTATTAAGTCGGAAGGGAGGAAATTTTGATTTTTTCTTAGTTGTAGAAGGGACTTTTTTTAATTGTAAGATTCTTAGTGAGTTGAATATAGTAAAATTTCGTATTTTTAACATTTAACTTGGTTTAGGAGGAGGGAAATTTGTAGTTCAATTTAAAAAAAATTTAGTTTGAAATGTTCAATTTATATAATTTTCATTTTTGAAGGTTGTATTTTTTCAAAAATATTAACAATTGTATGATTTCAAATCGTATAATTACAAATCAGTTTCTTATTGAAAGTTAAATTTTTAACTGAAAATTTAACTATATTGTAGGAACTATGTTGAAAATTCAAACTATTGGGTGAATAATTCATTTTTTTTTAGATTCATTATTTCAGTTAGAAATTAATTACTTCACTCAAAAATTTCACTATTTTGTTGTAAATTCATATTTTTTTTGTTTATTGAAAATTATTTTTTTTCCCTAAAAATTGAAATATTGCGTGTTTGGCTAAACATTTATCTTTTTCAGTTAAAAATTCAGCTATTTGATTTAAAAATTCCTGTATTTTGTTTGAACATTGTCTTGTGTGGTAGAATATTAATTTTTTTGGTGACTAATTCACCTTTTTGGTTGATCACTAATTTTTTATCTTCGAAAATTTGATTTTAACGTTGATATTTAACCATGAGATTAAAAATTTAACTATTAGTTTGATCATTTCTTTCAAAAATCAAAATTCTGTAAAAAATTCATGTATTTTCTTAAAAAATAATTTTTTACCACAAGTTTGTTATAAAATCTGGTTATAAAATTATATTAAAATTTAAAAAATAAACTTTTAGGAAAAAGACACAAGATACGATAACATTTTATTAAACAACGTTTTTCGCCTAAATTACGTCTGCATTGAACATAAACAAATTATGTTGATGGAAAAACGACGCAAGTTTAAATAAAATATTTAATAGTGAATTTTATTTTAATAGAATGCGCATTTTTTAATGATAAAAATAAGACTATTAGAATACTCTTGTTCCAATACTAATCATATTATGGGTAGTAATAATATAAATTTATTGAAATGATACACATTTTTCAGGGTGGCTAAGAATAAAATTTAATAATAGTGTAGAAAAGTTGAATTTTCGATTAAATCAAGCACGAAGCATGAGATACATGATGACAATGTGCTCGTTAAAGCCAAAGGAGCTTTAACAAAAGAGAATTCACAATTACCAAATAAGAGATTTAACTATGCTTTGAACTTTAATTTTAAAAGGCTTGCGCATAAATGTGGGATAAATACAAAGACCGAGCGTGTAACGCGAGGTGAATGCATCATCGAGCGCTAAGCAAAAAATAAATACATTATCGAGCGCGAAGCACGAGACAAATATATTTGCAGATTTTTAAATTTTATTTGAGGCAGAGAAGAGTGTTGAAAAAGACAGATGTAGGTGTAGAATAGAAAGGTTTAATAAAATATTTACGTGGATAGATAAGGGATTGGATGAGATAAAAAAAAATAACAGATATAGAAAACAGATATAGAAAAAGATTGACAAGAATAAATAAAGATAGGACATTGATAGATGTATGTTGCGATAAAATAGGGAAGAGCATATTGAATAAGATAGTCTCACTTTGAGATCGACAAAGAGATAAAAAAACGTGGATAGACAAAGGATTGGGTAAGGTAAAGAAAACAGGATTAAAAAAGATAGATGTATGTTTAGGTTGAAAAAGAGGTACAAAAAGATTGGCGTGAGTTTAGATCGACAGGCAAATAGAGAATTATTGACGTGGATAGATGGAGGATAGGATAAGATACAGAAGAAGAGATAGAAGAAGATAGATTTGAATTCAGATTGTCAAAAATATAGAAAAAGATAGAAGTCGATAAATGTAGGACACGACGAAATAGATAAGAGGAGATGAAAAAAGATAGATGTGAATGTAGACTAACAAAGAAAAAATATATATATATTGACATGGATAGATGGATAATTGGATAATATAGCAAAGAGCGGATTGAAAGAGATAGACGTGAATTGAAATTGACAGAGAGGTACGAAAAAATTGACGTACATATAGATAAAGGGTAGAGTGAGGTAAAGGAGAGAAGATTGAAAATGATAGATGTAAATTTAGATTGACAAAGAGATAGAAAAAGCTAGACGCTGAAAGATGTAAGATACGATTAAGTAAAAAAGACTAGAATAAAAAAGGTAGATGGGAATTTAGATTGACAAAGAGATAGAAAAAGATTGTCGTGAATTGAAAAATGATAGGATGAGATGAAGAAAAGACAAAATAACTGGGAATTTATTTTCACAGAAAGATTGCACAATATTGACTTGGTTATATAAAGGATTGGATCAAATAGAGAAGAAGGTATTGAATAGGGTAGGTGTGATATTATTTTGAGAGAGAGATAGAAAAGTATTGACGCGAAAAGATAGAGGATCGGAACAGATAAAGGAGAGGGTATTAAAAAGATAGACGTGGATAGACAAAGGATATGATGAGGCAGAGAAGAGGAGATTAAAAAAAAGAGAAGATTTTAAATTACTAGTGATGGAAAAAGATTATTATGAATATAAAAGGGATAGGATGAGATAGAGAAGAGGAGATTAAAAAAGGTGAACACGAATTTTGGTTAAAAAAGAGATAAAGTGTAGGATGCGATGGCTAGAGAAGAGAAGCTTCAAAAAGATATATGGGAATTTAGATTGATACAAGTTTAACAAAATATTGACTTGAATAGATAAGTAATAGAACAAGCTGCAAAATAGGGGACTAAAAAAGATATAAATGAATTTATATTAGAGGATACTGAAAAGGATAGACGTAAATTTAAATTGATAAAAAGATTGAAAAAGATTGTAGTGGATAGAGAAAGTATAGGATAAGATAGAGAAGAGGGTATTGAAAAAGATCGTGTAAATTTAGTTTGACGAAGAGATAAAAAAAAAGACGCTGAAAGATCTAAGATGCAATGAGATAGAGAAGATTGCATTGAAGAAGATAGACGA
Organism: Belonocnema kinseyi; assembly: GCF_010883055.1. Lineage (NCBI taxonomy): Eukaryota > Metazoa > Arthropoda > Insecta > Hymenoptera > Cynipidae > Belonocnema > Belonocnema kinseyi. The sequence continues at coordinate 148,521,714 of NC_046661.1, read as the reverse complement.
GAATTTAGATTGAAAGAGAGATAGAAAAATATTGATGTGGATAAACAAAGAAATGTAGAATACGAGAAGGTAGAAGAGACAAGATTAATAAAGATAGAAAGAAATTCAGATTGACAGCTGATATGATAAGATAGAAAAGAAAGGATAAAAAAATAGACAGTATTTTAGATTGACAAAGTGAAAAATATTGACGTAGATAGATAAAAGGCAGGATAAGGAAGGTAAGAAAGGAATAAAAGATCCAAGATAATAAAATCGAAAAGAAAGGATTGAAAAGAATTGACGATAATAGATGGCGGCTAAGATGAATTCAAAAAACTGAATTGAAAAGGTTAGATTTTGATTCAGATTAACAAGGAGATTCAAAAAATAGATTCCAATAGACGTAGGACAGAATGAGATGAAGAAGAGATTGAAAAAGATAACCGGGAACTTATATTGACAAAGAGATAGAATAGAATACATTTTTTCAATCCCTTTCTCTCAAAAAGATTCAAAATTATTCAAAAAAATAGGATACCTATTTTTTTACTTCCAGCAGGGCACTATGCCCTAATTATTTTTCGATTCACCTTTGTTTAGTAATTAATTTAAATAAAAATAGCCAACAAATTGAATAGGGTGCCACTAATAAGAATAATTGAGTTCGTGACACTTATAAAAATTCGCACAATTGAAGTGGCAGTGATTCAATGCGAGTAATCGGTTGAACCACTCGACTCGGCCTTTCAGAAGTTTACTGCCAATGGCACGACCCCAATTTCGTATTGGCAGTCCACTGCAAAAAACTTCTGTCGAGGAGGCCTTCATTTGTCACAGTCCACTATTTAATTTCTGTAGAAAAAAATTAATTAATAATTTTTTATTTAATTTATAACATTCGTATACTTCGTTTAAAACTTGTCAATTCAAAATTGAATTTCCGATTCGATTTTGGCGGGAGAAAAAAAAAATTAGAAAAGGAGATTTCACTTAAGTCCCTCATAATTTATAGACTTAAAGAGGGACTAAAGAGACTATTATTCATTTTGCGGATTAGGTCAATATTACGGTGGTTACGTCCGTATTAGTATCACTTGAGCACAATTTTCCTCATTTCCAGGGGTCAATGACGAAGTGACATTTTTTTGTTACATTTTGGCGAGGGTGACAAAATAATGATTTTGCTTTTTTTGCCTCTCTGAACATCTGTACTTTGGGTGATTTAGTGGCTTTTTTCATCCGGGAAATGGACATGTACAAAATTCACCAAATTGATTTTCCTGTTTCTTTTTAATTATTAACGAATTAAAAATATTCGTAATTTTTTTAAACTATTGTAAAGATTTTTAACCCCCCCCCCCCCTCGTGAGATTTTATATTATTTTCATAATTCATAAAAAATGTAGCAATGATTTTCACTCTAAACTAGATTTTAAGAATTTTGAGATAATTCAAGGGGCATCACGAATTTTAAAAAATTATTATAATTGTATGGCATTTAAAAAGATTTTTTAAAGTTTCTTAGGGATTATTTTATGTTACTGGATTTTAAAGGATATCGACGGGTTTCGCGGAATTTTAAGAGATTTTAAGAGAGTGTGAAATATTTCAAAATAAGTCACGGAATTTCAAAGGATTTTAAAATATTTAAAGATATTTAAAGGGGTTTCGATTTAGCGAAATTTTAAATGATTTTCGAATATTATGAAAGATTTTAATTTATTTTTAGGAGTTTTAATAGCTTTGACAAGATTTTAATCAATTTTAATACATTGTAATTTGTCCGGGATTTTAGAAGATTCGGTTAGGTTTCCATTAATTTTTTAGATTTCAATTAATTTCACAGGGATTTCAAGGATTTAAATGGCTTTCGTATGATTTCGTATTTTATATTTCAGATTTTGATTTTAGATTATAAACTGTTATGAGGGGTTTTTTGGAATTTGAAAAATTTAATTATTTTCACCATTTTTCAATATTTTAAGGACTTTAAAGCATTTTAGGAGATTTTAAAATAAGTCACAGAATTTTTAAGTGTTTTAAAAGATTTTAGCGGATTTCAAGAGATTTAGAGTCCTGATGATTTTACGGAATTTCAAAGGATTTCAAGATGTTTTTCAAAGATTTCAAATCGTTTCAAGAGAATGACAAAGATTTCAAAGTATTTCCACAGAATTGAAAGGAATTTTTAAAATTTCAAAGAATTCAACAGAATTGCAAAGAATATTGCAATATTATAAAGTATTTTACGGGGTTTAAAAAAAGTCACATAATTCCAAAGGTGTTTGAAGAATTTCATGTTACATCCAAATTTTTTGAAACATTTTTAAGGATATCAGGGTTTATGATGATATATCTAAATATATCACATAATTTTAAAGGTTTTAAGGGTTTTAAGTCGTTTTAATGGAAGTCTGAAGATCTCAAAGATTTTCTTTATTTTAAACGGTTTTATAGCAATGTATGTGATTTTAATAGACAATAACGAATTTTAAGAGACATAAAGTGGTTTTAATTATTCAACGTGATTTCAAAAGATTTAAAGGGATCTCGTAAGATTTAAAAATATTACTTAAAATTGTAAGGATTTTAATAATTTCTCTGACATTTTAAGAAATTTACACCGATTTAAAAAGATTATAAAGATTTTTGTGGGATTTTGAAGATTTTCATTATTTTAACCATCACGAAATAGTTTTAAGGGATTTCAAGAATTTAAAGGGATTTTAAAATAAGTCACAAATGCTAAGAGATATAAAGGGATTTTGATGATTCCACGGGTTTTTAAGGGATTTTTAAAGATTTCGAAAAATTTTAATCCATAGACACGGATTTGATAGAATTTCATTATATTTTAAGAGATTGAATGGGATTTGGAAGGATTTTTGAACATTATAAAGGATTTGAAGAGATTTTAAAAAAAGTTACAGGATTTCAAAGGAGTTCAAAGAAATTCATGTTATGTTTATAATGTGAAAAATTTCACAGATTTTTAAGGGTTTTAAGAGATTTTTTCGTGGATTTAAAGATCTCAAAATTTTCCCTATTTAAAAAGTTTTCAAGACACTCTAAGAAATTTAAAGATATTTCGAAATAAGTCACAAGATTTCAAGGGTTATAAAAGATTTTAAAGGATGTTAGGAGGTATAGAAAGATTTCGATCATTCCCCGGGATTTCAAAGGATTTTAAGTGATTTTAAAGGATTTTAAGCTGTAGCTACGGATTTTAGAGAATTTCATAGGATTTCAAATTATCTAACGGAATTTCAAACAATTTCCAAATATAGAGGATTTTAGGAGATAAAAACAGTAATAGAATTTTAAAGAATTTTAAATAATTTAATGAATTAAAAACAAAACATCAAATTTTTTTAAAGAATTTTGAAGGATATTAGGGGTTAAGATTATATTTAGAAATATTTCACGGCTTTTTAAAGGTTTTAAGGCATTTGAATTCGATTTTGAAGATCTTGAAGATTTTCTTTATTTTAAGCGGTCTTAAATATTACTTAAAATTGTAAGGATTTTAAAAATTTCTTTGATATTTTAAGGGATTTCCACCGATTTTAAAGATTATAAGGATTTTTTTGGACTTTAAGGGACTTCAGGGAATTTCAAGGGATTTTTAAATAAATTGCGAATTTTAAGAGTTATAAAGGGATTTCGATGATAGCGCGGGATTTCAAAGGTTTTCTAAAGTTTTTGAAAGATTTTCAAACATAGCCACGGATTTTAGAGAATGTCGTTATATTTCTAAATATTAAACGGGATATCAAAGGATTTCCGAATAATATAAAGGATTTGAGGAGATTAAAAAAAAGGATTATAAAGAAGTTCAAAAAGTGTCATAGGGTATCAAAATTTGTTGAAAAATTTTGAAAAACATTAGGGGTTATGATTATATTTCGTAAATTTTACGGATTTAAAAATTTTTTTAGAGATTTTATAGGATTTCAAAGAAAGAGTTTCTCCTTTTTGAAATAGTTTTTAAGGTGGTTTAAGGGATTGTAAAAGATTTTAAAATAATTCACAAGATTTAAATTGATATAAAAATATTTTAACTAATTTCAGGAGATATAAAGAGTTTCGATGATTCCACGGGATTTTAAAGGATTTTAAGAAACTTTTTAAGATTTCAAGCCATTTAAAGGGATTTGAATGGATATTAATATATTATAAAGGATTTTGAGGGATCTCGTAAAATTGAGAAATATTCCACAAAATTTTAAGGATTTTTACCGATTTTTAGACATTTAAAGGGATTTTTACCGATTTTAAAACATTATAAGGTTTTTTATGGGATTTTAAAGATTTTAATTATTTTGACCATCACTAAATAGTTTTTATGGGCTTCCAAGTATTTTAAGAGATTTGAAAGTCACAAAATTGCAAACGAGTTTTGAGAATTCTAACGGATTTTAAGAGACATGAATCGATTTTGTTGATTCCACGGGAATTCAAAAGATTTTAAGGGATTTCAAAAGATTTAAAACTATTGCCACGGTTTGTCGATAGTTTTGTGATATTTAAAAAGATTTAAGAAAATTTTTTAACATTTCGGAATATTATAAAGAAATTTAAGCTATTTAAAAAAAAATTCACAGAATTTCAAAGAGGTTTGAAGATTTTCATGTGGCATCAAAATCTTTTCTGGAATTTTTAAGGATATCAGGAATTATAATTATATTTCGAAATACATGTATCTCACCGATTTTAAAGAGTTTGAAGCGTTTTAACGTTTTTTTATATTATAGGGGATTTTAGGACTTTCAAAGAAGTTTAAAGAATTTAATGTGGTATTAAAATCATTTCAAGAATTTTTAAGGATATTAGGAGTCATTGTTATTTTTTGAAATATTTCACGAATATTGAAGGGTTTTTAAGGGATCTTTGTAATACTTTCAAGATCTGAATAATTTGTTTCAATATAAGCATTTTAATACACTTTAAGGGATTTTAAGAGACTTGAAAATAAGTCTCAGGATCTCTAAGAAGTTTAAAGAATTCAAACGAATTTTAAGGGATATAAAGCGATTCTGACGATTTTATGGGATTTCAAATCATTTTGAGAGATTTGGAACAATTATAAACTATAGACACGGATATTAGAGAATTTCGTGATATTTCAAAACATTTAACGAAATTTCAAAGGATTCCCGAATATTGAGGATTTTAGGAGATCAAAAAAAAGTCATAGAATTTCAAAGGAGTTTAAAGAATTCAATGAATTAAAAATAAAAATAAAACCATTTTCAAGGATTTTGAAGGATATTAGTGGTTATGATTATATTTAGAAATATTTCACGGATTTTAAAGAGTTTAATGGGATTTTATGGGATAATAAACATTTAAATTTTCTCAAATTTAAATGTTTTAATAGACTTTAAGGAATTTTAAGAGATTTGAAAATAAGTAACAAAATTTCAAAGGATTTGAAAGAATTCTAACGGATTTTAAGAGACAAAGGGATTTTGTTGATTCCACGGAATTTTAAAGGATTTCAAGGGATTTCAAAAGATTTTAAACTATTGTCACAGATTTGAGAGAATTTTGAAATATTTGAATTGATTTAATGGAATTTTAAAGGATTTTTGAATATTATGAAGGATTTTAGGAAATTTCCAAATTTCAAATCATTTTAAGAGATTGCAAAAGGTTTTAAACTATATCCGCGGATTTTAGATCAAAGTTTTTTAAAGAATTTTGAAAGATATCAGGTATGTTATGATTATATTCCGAAATTTTTAACGGATATTTAAGGTTTTTAGAGGATTTCTATGGGATTAAAAGGCTTCAATGATTTTATCCAATTTAAGAGTTTAATGGACTTTAAGAGATTTTTAAATATTTAAAAATAAGTGACAAGATTTAAAAGAAATATAAAGAATTCTAAGGAATTTTGAGAGATATAGAGGGATTTTGTGATTCCACGTAATTTTAAAGGGTTTTACAAGATTTTAAAAGATTTTAAATTATATCCAGAGAAATTAAAAGGATTTCTCAAAATTCCATCAGATTTAACGAAATTTTAAAGGATTTTCGGATATTATGAAGGATTTTAAGACATTTTGAGGGATTAAAATGGATTTGAACATATTAAAAGGAATTTCAATAAGCTCGGAAAGTTCCCTACCGACTAGTTTGCCGGGATTTTAAGAGATCTTGTAAGAGTTTGAAATATTACATAGAATTTTATGAATTTCAACCAATTTCGAGAGATTTTAAGGGATTTTTTCCGATTCTAAATATATTTTTATCGGATTTTGAAAGATTTTCAAACATTTCAAGAGAGTTTAAATGTTTTAAAGGAGTTTTGATGATTTCACCAGATTTCAAAGGATTTTAAAGATATTTCAAAGAAGATTTTGAGGATTTCAAAGGATTTCTAGAGATTTCAAAGTATTTTAAATCATTTCCAATGATTTTACATAATTTTCTAAGATTATAAAAGATTCTATGTGATTTTAAATGATTCTAAAGTATTTCCACGGATCTCAAAGGATATCGTAAGATTTCAAAAGACTTAATAAAATTTTTACGGATTTTAAAGGATTTCAAAAGATTTCAAAAGATTCTAAATTACAGCCAATGATTTTAAATCATTTTCTAAGATTACAAAAGATTTAACGGAATGTCAATTAAGAGTTTTAAGAGATTTAAAAAAAAGTCACAGGGGCTGCTAAAGACTTTAAAGGATTTAAAAGATTTTTAGGGATTTCCACAAATTTAAAGACATTATAAGAGATTTCTATTGGATTTTTTTTTATATCAAGCGATTTTAAGGACTTTTACAAGATTTCAAAGGATTTAATGAAATTTTCGATGATTTCAAAGGATTTCAAAAGATTTCAAGGGATTCTAAATCCTATCCAATGATTTTAAGAAGGTTTCTAAGATTACAAAAGATTTAACGAAATTTTAAAAGATTTCCCGATATTATTAAGAGTTTTATGAGATTTAAAAAAAAGCACAGGAATTCTAATGATTTTGAAGGATTTAAGAGATTTTGAGGGATTTCGAAAAATTTAAAGGCATTATAAGAGATTTTTATAGGATTTTTTTATACCAAGTGATTTTAAGGACTTTTACAAGATTTCAAAGGATTTAATGATATTTTCGAGGATTTTAAAGGATTTCAAAAGATTTCAAAGGATTCTAAATCATATCCAATGATTTTAAATAGATTTCTGAGATTACAAAAAATTTAAAGAAATTTTAAAGGATTTCCCCAGAGATTTTCGTACGATTTTTTTTATATGAAGCGATATTTTTTAATTGTAAATTAAAATTATGAATGACATAAGGAAATTTTAATAAAATTTTAATGCTTTGGAGAAATTTTAAACAATTTTATAAGATTTTAGAAGATTTGCAAACATTTCAACAAAATTTTAATGTTTTAAAATGGCTTTGATGATTTCGCGAGATTCCAACGGATTTCAAAAAGATTTCAGAAAAGAATCGCAGGATTTCCAAGGATTTTAAAGGATTTTATATTGTGCCTATATAATTTGAAAAATTCTTGAGGATATTAGAGGATCTTAATGATATTTTTAAAAATTTAAGGGATTTAAAGGAAATCGAAAAGATTTCAGGGGATTTCCTAAGATTTGTAAAGGTTTAAAGATTCTAGAGGATTTTTAAAGATTTTCAAAGATTCAAATTTAAGATATTTAAAATAGATTGAAATCAAATTCATAAACTATTTAATTTCTACTAATCAAGTTAAAGTGTAGAATTTCTTCAAATAAAACTAATAATCCAACGATCAAATTTGGACAACAACCATAAAATTATAATATTGCATTTGTCAAAACAAGGAAAAATTTTCTATAAAACAATAAAACAAAATTTTGAAATATATGAAAACAGGGAAGAAAAATTAGAAGGAAACAAATCAATTTCCCTCCCATTCTTTTTTTCCTTTCGTTTGTTTTATTTTTATTATTATCAAATCACAATCAATTTTTTTACAATGATTTTAAAAAAAAATGACAAATTTTTTATTATTATAAACTAATGATATAAACAAATTCACAATGTAGGGCATCAAATTATTCATAAAATGTAAATTTACTGTTTCAGAATATTCCTAGCAAACCAATTGAAAATAAGTTTCGAAAAAAGGACTTAAAAATTTTTCAAACAGCACGAATAGCAAAATTTTTTATGCAATTTGTTTATAACTAGCTGCAAAAAAAGATTTGTTTTTAATTGCATCTGGCACTCACTTTTGATACTAATTTTGTAGAATAAACTATAAAAGAAAGATTTCGATTAGATAATTATTTAAAAAATTTAAGAAAGGTGATGGTTTATTCTCAAGTGTATTTTTCTACAATGTCAATTCCAGAATGGTTAGAATTATTCGAAACTCTATTATTTCCTTATTTATGATCTATTTTTATAAGTAAAAAAAATTGAACTACAAAAAAAAGGTGTGAAAAAATTATCTGGGTGAGGATTCGAACCCTGGAGTGTACGCAACTATTCAAAGAGTGGAAACTTTGATGACCTATAACTTTTTTGTATTCAAGGTGATGATTTATAGGTAAGACGTTACAATGTATCATGCGTGTTTAACAACGTGAATAATGTTCGTTGTGCACACAAGGGTTAAATAAATATTTAAAATTAGATATTAATAGATCTTTTTCAAATAAAATCTGCTTATCCCAAAATTAAAAATCCGTCAATCGTGGACGTTCAAAGGCCGTTTTCGAGCATCAAAGGGAGGAACATCCCCGTAATCGTCGTCGAGGGTGTCCTGAATCGCGATTAGTTTCACTCATAGTCATTTGGTCACGCTTCGTCGACTGCACCTGGCCCAGGGTAAAGCCCATGGCGTGAAAAACGAGCAGGGGAAAAATTGACGATCGAAGATCTTTCCTTGGGTGGATCACTTGGGAATTTAGTACTAGGTGGTTCGGGGGGTGGGGGGGGGGCATTGCCGGTACTTTGAAGATAAGTGAGGACAATTTGAGACACGCGCTTTCAATTTGTCGCAGTCCTAGTTTCGAGAGCCTCTTCCTTTTTTTAAAAGTAAATTTGTCACAAATGTCCTTTCCAGAATGGTTAGAATTTTTTGAAAGTGTTTTATTTCGTTGGTTATGATCTATTTTTCTAAGTAAAAAAAATAATATTTGTTAAAAAAAGAGGTGAAAAAATTAACTGGATGAGGATTCGAACCCTGGAGTGTGCGCTAGGAATCGAAGAGTGGAAATTTTGATGACCTGGAACTTTTTTTTTAGTTTGAGCTGAGGATTTATAGGGATGGAGTTACAAGTGTTTTTTTAGAGCCATTAGCGTTAATATTTTTTGAATTCATAAAAAAGTTGGTTAGAAGTGATTTATGATTGGAAGGAAGCTAGATGAATGGATTTTGTGGCGCTTCCCAAATTTGTGGAACCCTTGGGAAAAATCTATTAACGAAAATCCATTCGACACCATTTACTTCTATTTAATTCTATTGGTAAATGGCAACAGATGGGAAATTTCTATAATGTGCATTGAGATTTTCTATTAAGGGAATCTTTTTTTGGGGCAGGAACGATAATAGCTGCTGATATAATGTCGATTGATTTGATCACTTCACATCTTTTCTATTATCATTTCCTTTTGTGTTTTTATTTTCTGACTGTACACAATAGTTTATAAATAATGTTCTGTACAAGTTTGTCCAAAATTAAAAAGAATAAAAGTTTTTTTCGATTTTTTCATTGCATTATTTAAATTTTAATCATTATTTTTGAAAACCACAACTCACTTAAGAAAATTAGTTTTGAACAAAGATACAATAACCACAATTTTAGTTAAAATAATTAATTTTCAATCAAGTAAAGGGAAATTTTTAACAAAAAAATTATGAGTTTACAACACAAGTGATGAATTTTCATTTCGAAAATTAATTCTCAAAAAGGTGTAACAGGTGATATTTCCACCAAAAAATTCTAATATTGAATCAAAACCCGTTGAATTAGAACAAAAATACGATTTTTTTACCAATTATTTGAATCCTTAACCAAAAAAAAAACTAATTTTCAAACCAAAAAGAGGAATTTTTGATAAAAGAGTTGCATTTACGAAAAGAGAATTTTTGACTAAAAAAGACCAATTGTTTGGCAAAAATAAAAAATCTATATCTTAAGCCAAAAAAGCTATTTTCAGCAGAAAAACAATAAATTCTGAAAGAACAGTTAATTTCTCAAATAAAAAAATTTATTTTTAACTACAATAATGAATCTTTTACCAAAAAAATAATAATTTGTAACTCAATAGTAGAATTTTCAAAATAAAGGATTAAATTTCTGCCAAAAAAGATTAATTTTTGCACACAAAAGAATATAAAATTAAAATTTTTGGTTGAAAAAAAATTAATTTTTAATTTTCAAAGGAATTTTAACTTAACAGCTGAATTTTCAACGAAATAAATTAATTTTAATTCAAAGATGTGAATTTTCATGTAAAGAAGATAAATTTTAAACCAAACATGAAATAGTTTAAGGAAAAGTTTGAATTCTTAACAAAATAATTGAATTTGCAACCAACAAGTAGGATTTTTATCCAAAATAAATCAATTGTGAACCAATAAAGAGAATTAAATTTCAACCGAAAAAGGCAGGCTTTTTAAGAGAAACGTTAAATTTTTAGAAAAATAATTACTTTTTTAACTAATCAGTAGATTTAAACCAAATGAGATTAATTTTTAACAAAAAATATAACAGTAGATTTTTTTATTATATTATAAAATAATATATAACATGATATAATCAAGATGAATTTTCAACTTAATAATTATTTAAAAATAATAATTATTATTATTATTTTGAAATAAAAAGAATTAACTTCGAACCATAAAATATGAGTTTTCAACCAAAAAGATGACTTTAATATAATACAGGAACTACCCACGAGTACCAGGAGGGTGAAACTAAATTTCCGGATGGCACAGGGAACAAGGAATACTGTCCTGCTACATTTTTCCTCCCCAAAAAATATCTGCCGGACGGACCCCTTCCAACAGTAATTCATATTTGACCGCAACAGCCCCTCTTATTTATTTTAGGTACAACTCGTACTTTTTCCACAATTTTATCGGAAATCTCACGATTTATGTCCATGGTGGGCATTCGAAAAGCCGTGTTTACAAGCCGGCACTATATATAACTTCAAGACTTTGGGGATATGAAAAAAAGATAAAGAACTTGCTTTTCTGCCGGATAAAATAAATCCCTTTTTGGAAGTTTAATTGAGATTAGCTGATGGTTTTAGCAAAAAAAATTTTTGGGAAAAGATTGTATTTAATTAGTTGAAAAATTATTCAAGACATTTAATCCGATAGGAAAATACCGGATAATAAAGTAGATGAATTTAAATAAAATTTTTTTGGTTTGTCGAATACTTTTTTAAGCAAGCATAATCTAAAAACTTGGCTATAAAAAGGATCGAATGAGGATTTAGTTTTTTTTTTATTATTTGAAAAATCATCCAGAATTAATGATCACTGAATCGAACAATTAAAATTAATTAAATAACATTTTAAATTAAATATTTGATCTCTTTATACCATAGTGACAAATTCACCTATTTTGTTAAAAATTCATTTTTTCTGTTGAAACTTGAAAAGATAAGCTTAAGAATCCTTTAAAAATTTAAAATTTGGTTGAACATTTATGTATTTTGTTCAAATTAATCTTTTTTGGTAAAAAATTAAACTTTTTAGTTGAAAATTAATCTCGTAAATTGATAGTTAGTCTTTTAAAATTTAATTTTAATTTTAGATCTGAAATTTTAAATATTCTGTGTTTAAAAAAAAATCATCTTTTTTAATATAAATTTTTTCTTCTTAGATGAAAACTAAACTATTTTGTTGAAAAGTAATTTCATTAGTTTAAAATTGGACTATCAGGTTGAAAATAGCTTTAAAAATTCAAAATCTTGTTGGTTTTGTTAAAATAATCTTTTTTCATAAAACATTAATCTTTTCGGTTGAAAATTCTTCCCGTTGATTGAAAATAAGTCTTTTTAAATTTTTTAATAATTTTTCAACTGAAAATTTAAATATTTCTTTTTTTTGTTCAGAATTCATTTTTTTATGTTGAAAATTCAAATACTAGGTTGTAATTGCTTTACAAATTTTAAATTTGGTTAATAATTCATGTATTTTGTTAAATAATAATTTTTTTTGTAGAAAATTCATCTTTTTTCTAAAAACTTTTTTTAATTTAAAATTACTCTTTTGTTTAAATAAAATGAAATAATTTTAATTTTTGTCCAAATTTATCTTGTTAGATAGACATTTATTCTTTTTGGTTGAAAATTAATCATGTTGATCGAAAATTAGCCTTTTAAAATTGAAAATAATTTTGTTTATATAAATTTATTCTTCTTGGTTAAAAACTCTTTTTGTTATTAAAAACTATATTTTGTTATTAAAAATAAATGTTTGAAACTTTTAAAGATTCCAAGGAATTTTAAATTGGTTTTAATAATTTAAAGGTAATTTAAAAGTTTCAAATTATTTCAAAAAATTGCAAATTATTTAAAATAATTTCGGGTATTTTAAAAGACCCTAAGGGATTTCAAGAGGTTTAGAGAAATTTTAAATATTTTAGTGTTATTTAAAAGATTTCAAGGAATCTTTAATAATGTTTTGAAGAGAATTTTTATTATTTTTAAAACTATCAAAAAAATTTCAGGAGAATTCAAAAGTTTCGAATGATTTAAAAAATTGCAGATTATTTGAAAGCACCTTGGGTGTTTTAAAACATTCCGAATAATTTTTAATATATTTAAATAATTTGAAGGATTTCAAAGGATTTTTAGGAATTTCTAAGAATTGAATCATTTTCAAAATTTTAAAAAAATTTCCAATTGAATTTAACAGTTTCAAATGATTTCAAAGGATTGCAATTTTTTTGAACTAATTAGGATATTTAAAATAATTCAAAGGAATTTGGAATAGATTTAATTCATTTAAAGTTTTTGATAGACATTTAATCATGTTGGTTAAAAATTTAACTATAAAGTTCAAATTCCTTTAAAAATTCAAAAATTTGTTGGTTTTCTCAAAATTAAACTTTTTTGGTAGAAAATTAATCTTCTTAGTTGAAAATTAAACTATTTTTTGAAAATTAATTTTTTTTGTGTGCAAAATTTAACTATTAGGTTACAATTGCTTTAAACTTATCTTGTAGTTGAAAATTGAACTATCAGGAAGAATTATATTAAAGATTAGCCTTTTAAAATTGAATAATTAATTTATGAGTTAAAAAATGAAATATTCCCTTTTTTGTTTAAAATTAATCTTTTTTGATAGAAATATAATCTTTTTACTAGAAAATTCCAATATTTGGTTAAAAAATCTTGTATTTTGCTATAAATGATTCTTTTTTGGTAAAAAATCAATATTTTTAGTAAAAAGATTAATCTTTTCGTTAAAAAACTACTTTTTAAATTTAGCTAACTGAAAATTTAAACATTTCGTATGGTGGCAAAATTTATCTTTCTTGATAGACATTTTATCTTCTTGGTTAAAAATTCAACTAGATTTAACTAGAAAATTTAATGAGATTAAAATTCCTTTAGAAATTCGAAATTTGGTTAAAAATTAACCTTTTTTGTAGAAAATTAATCTTTTTGATTAGAACCCCATTTTTTAGTATTAGTCTTTTAAAATAAAAAATTAATCTTTTAAATTGAAAATTGAGCTATTTCGTTTGTTGTCTAAATTTATTATTATTTTTTTTTTAATAAAAATGTAATCTTTTTGGTCGAAAATTCATCTTTTGGGTTAAAAGTCCAACTATTAAGACAAAAATTCATTTCTTCGGTTTTAAAATGAAACTTAACAAGCCATCTTTTTTTTTCAAAAGTTAATTCTCTTTATTTGAAAAGTCTACTATATACATTGACCTTAGAATTTTTTTTAATTCATCTCTTTTGTTTAAAAACTCTAGTAATTATTTAAAAATTTGGTTATTTTGTCAGTAATTAAACTTCTTTCTTGAAAATTTATCTTTTTTGGTTGAAAGTTAATTCCCTTTATTTGAAAAGTCTAGTATTATACATTTCGCTCAAAAGTTGTTTCTTTTGGTTAAAAATTCTATTAGTTGTTCAAAAACGTAATTATTTTTTTGGACATTAAACCTTCTTCTTAAAAAGCCATCTTTTTTTGGTTAAAAGTTAATTCTCTTTACCGAAAAAGCCTGCTGGCATACCTTTAGTTTACTGTTCATTTCTTTCAGCAGAAAATTCTGCTGATTAGTTATAACTTTAATTTTGTGGTTCAAAACTCAACAGTTTTCTTGAAAAGCCATCTTTTTCAGTTGAAAGTTAATTCTCGTTATTTGAAAACTCTTTTATTCTACATTTGGTTCAGAATTAATTTCTTTCGGATAAAAATTCTACTATTCAATTAAAAATGTAATTATATAGTTACAAATTCATCTTGAATATATTTTGTTATTTATTATTTTATATTATAATCAAAAAGTCTACTATTCTATTTTTTGTTGAGAATTAATCTCATTTGGTTAAAAGGTACTGATTAGTTAAAAGTGTAATTATTTTGTTAAAAATTCAACGTTTTTCTTAAAAATCCTGCTTTTTTTGGTTGAAATTTAATTCTCTTTATTTGAAAAGTCTACTTTTATACTTATCGTTCGAAATTTATTTATTTTTTAATAAAGAATCTACTAGTTGGTTGAAGATTTAATTACTTTTTTGAAAATTTAACCGCCTTCTTAAAAAGCCATCTTTTTTTAGTTGAACGTTAATTCTTTTTACTTAAAAAGCCTACTATCATATCTTTAGTTTACAATTCATTTCTTTCGGCAGAAAATTTTGCTGATTAGTTTAAATTTTAATTTTTTGTTAAAAATGCAATAGTTGTCTTGAAAAACACTCTTTTTTTTGTTGAAAGTTAATTCTCTTTACTTAAAAAGTCTACTGCCATACTGTTAGTTTATAAACCATCTCTTTCGGTAGAAAATTCTGCTGATTAGATAAAACTTTAATTTTGTTGTCGATAATTTAACTGTTTTCTTGAAAAGCTACCTTTTTTTGTCAAATGTTAATTCTCTTTATTTTAAAAGTCCACTATTATAACTTTATTTCGAAATTTATTTATTTTTTAATAAAGATTCGACTAGTTGGTCGAAGATTGAATTATTTTGTTGAAAAGTCAACCTTATTTTTTAAAAGCAATATTTTTCTAGTTGAGCGTTAATTCTTTTTACTTAAAAAGCCTTCTGGCATGCCTATAGTTTACAATTCATTTCATTCATAGAAAATTCTGCTGATTAGTTCCAATTATAATTATTTGCTTGGAAATTCAACAGTTTTATTGACAAGTCATCTTTTTTGTTGAAAGTTAGTTCTCTTTATTGAAAAAGCCTACTGTCATACGTTTACGTTACAATTCATTTCTTTCGGTAGAAAGTTTTGCTGATTAGTTCAAATTTAAATTTTTTCGTTGAAAATTCAACAGTTTTCTTGAAAAGCCATCTTTTTTGTTGAATGTTAATTCTCTTCATTTTAAAAGTCTACTATCATACTTTTAGTTCGAAATTTATTAATTTTTTAATAAAGATTACACTATTGGGTTGAAGATTTTATTATTTTGTTGAATATTCAACCTTCTTCTTGAAAAGCCATATTTTTTTGGTAGAAAGTTAATACTCTTTATTTTAGAAGTCTACTATATACATTTGACTTAGAATTTTTTTTATTCATCTCTTTTGCTTAAATATTCTAATAATTATATGAAAATTTAGTTATTTCATCAGTAATTGAACTTCTTTCTTGCACATTTATCTTTTTTGGTTGAACGTTAATTCTCTTTATTTGAAAAGTCTAATGTTATAAATTTGGTTCAGAATTTATTTATTTTTGGTTAAAAATTCTACTAGTTGGTTGAAAATTTAACTGTTTTCTTGAAAAGCCGTCTTTTTTGGTTGAATGTTAATTTTAATTATTTGAATTATCTTGATTATATTATGTTATATATTCTTTTATATTATGATTAAAAAGTTTACTATTATATATTTTTCAGAATTGAACTCTTTGATTAAAATTGTAATTATTTAGTTGCAAATTCATTTTGTATATATTATGTTATATATTATTTTATATTAAAATCAAAAAATCTACTATTATAGTTTTGTTCAGAATTTATTTATTTTTTTGTTAAAAATTTTACTATCTGATTAAAGATTGAAAATTGATCTTGAAAATTCAACTGCTTTCTTGAAAATCCATCATTTTGGTTAAAAGTTAATTCTCTTTATTTGAAAAGTCTACGATCTACATTTGACATAGAATTTTTTTTCAGTCATCTCTTTTGCTTAAAAATTCTAATAATTATTTTTTAATTTAGTTATTTCGTCAGTAATTAAACTTCTTTCTTGAAAATTTATCTCTTATGGTTCAAAGTTAATTCTTTTTATTTAAAAAGTCTAGTATTATACATTTAGTTTAGAATTTATTCATTTTTCTTTGAAAATTTTACTAGTTGGTTAAAGATTTAATTATTTTGTTGACAATTCAAACTTTTTCTTAAAAAGCCACCGTTTTTGGTTAAAAATTAATTTTCTCTATTTGGAAAGTCTACTATTATACATTTGGCTCAGAAGTTGTTTCTTCTGGTTAAAAATTCGACTAGTTGGTTGCAAATTTAATTATGTTCTTGAAAATTCAAACTTTTTTTTTAAAAAGCCATCTTTTTTTAGGTTAAAAGTTAATTCTCTTTATTTGAAATGTCTACTATTATACATTTGGTTCAGAATCAATCTCTTTTACTTAGAAATTTTTCCTAATTATTTAAAACTTTCATTATTTTGATGTAAATTTAACTGTTTTCTTCAAAGGCCATATTTTTGGTTAAAAGTTCATTCTTTTGGTTAACAAAAAATTATTTTTAGTTAGGAAGTCTACTATTATACTCTTGGTTTAAAATTTATCGTTTTTGGTCAGAAATTGTACTGATTATTTAAAACTTTAATTATTTTGTCGAAAACTCAACCTTTTTCTTAAAAAGCCATTTTTTTAAAGTTAATTCTCTTTATTTGAATGGTCTACTATTATGCTTTTTGTTCACGATTTATTTATTTTTTGTTTAAAATTTTAGTATCTGGTTGAAGATTTAATTATGTTCTTGAAAATTCAACTGCTTTCTTGAAAATCCATCTTTTTTGGTTGAAAGTTAATTTTCTTTATTTGGAAAGTCTACTTTTATATATTTAGCTCAAACATTTTTTCTTTTGGTTAAAAAATCGTCTAGTTGCTTGCAATTTTAATTATTTTGTGGAAAATTCAACCTTTTTTTTTAAAGCCATCTTTTTTAGGTTGAATGTTAATTCTCTCTATTTGAAAAGTCTACTATTATACTTTTGGTTTGAAATTCATCTCCTTAGCTTAAAATTTCTACTAATTTGTTATAAATTTAGTTATATTGTTAGAAATTCAACTCTACTCTTGCATTAAAATGAATCGTTTTCGGTAAGAAATTCTATTTATTAATTAAAACTTTAATTATTTTGTCGAAAATTCAACATTTTTCTAAAAAACCTATCTTTTTTGTTGAAAGTTAATTCTCTTTATTTGAAAAGTCTACTTGAAAAGCCAGCTGTTTTTGCTGAAAGTTAATTTTTTTTTCTTAAAATTTAAATATTTTGATTTAAAAAGTCATCTGTTTTTGTTAAAAATTCTACTAATTAGTTTAAAGTATAATTATTTTATTGAAAATTCAACTCCTTTTAGTTAAAAATTCTACAAAATTAGTTAAAACTTTCATTTTCTTTATTAAAACTAAATTATTTTCCTGAGAAGCCATCTTATTGGTTGAAAGTTAATTATTTTTGTTCCAAGTAATTTTTTCAATTTAAAAAGTCTACTATTATACTTTTGGTTTAAAATTTTTTTTCGGTACAAAATTCTACTAATTAGTTAAAATTATAATTATTTTTTTGAAAATTCAACCTTTTTCTCAAAATGCCATTTTTTTGTTTTTTGTTAAAAGTTAATTCTCTTTATTCGAAAAGTTTACTTACCCATTGGGTTCAGAATTGATATATTATGGTTAAAAAAATTTTAAGTTAGTGGAAAGTTTAATTATTTTGTTGAAAATTCAACTGCCTATGGTTCAAAATTCTACTAATTAGTTAAAACTTTAATTTTCTTTGTTGAAAATTCAACAGTTTTCTTGTCAAATCTTTTTTATTTAAAAGTTAATTCTCTTGTTTTAAAGTTTTCATTTCTATTTAAAAAGTCTACTATCATACTTTTAGTTAAAAATTCATTTTTTTTATAAAATTCTACTGATCAGTTAAAATTTTTATTGTTTAATTGAAAATTCAACCTTCTTATCAAAAATCCATCTTTTTTATTGAAAGTTAATTTTCTTTATTTTTAAAACCTATTATTATACCTTTGGTTCAGAATTTAATTTTTTTGGTTAAATATTCTACTAATTAGTTAAAAATATAATAATTTTGTTGAAAATTTAACCTATTTTTCAGAAACCCATCTTTCTTTTATAAAAATTAATTCTCTTTATTTAAAAAGTCTAATATTACACATTGTGTTCATAATTTATTTATTTTGGATGAAAATTCTTCTAGTTAGTTAAAAATTTTTAATTTTTGTTAAAAATTCAACTGCTTTCTTATGAAGCCACATTTTTTGGTTGAAAGTTTTTATTTTTATTTAAACAGTCTACTATCATACTTTTGGTTTAAAATTTATATTTTTTGGTTTCAAATATATATTTTTGGTTTTAAAATTTTACTGATTAGTCTTTTTTTTATTGAAAGTTAATTTTCTGCATTTTGAAAATGTATTATTGTGCATTTTGTTAAGAATTTATTTCTTTCTCTTAAAAATTCTACTAATCAATTTTCATCTTCTTCAGTTCAAATTTTATTATTTTTATTTAAAAAAAATACTATTACCTATACTTTTCATTCAGAAATCATTTCTTTTCGTTGAAAATTTAATTGCTATGTCAAAAATTCAAGGGCTTTGTTAAATACTTATGGTATTGTGGTTGAAAAATAATTTCTTTTGATTAAAAAATTTCAAGTGATTTAAAAGATTTCATATTATTTGAAATAATTTAACGAATTTTAAACATATGTATTTTGAGAATCTAAAGGGATTTCGAAGAGGTTTTGCGATTTTTAAGTATTTTTGAAACTTCTAAGGAATTTCTAACAGCATTGAAATTTTTAAGAGATCTCAAAAGATTTAAAAGAATTTTCGAAATTTCAGGCTTATTTAAAATATTCCCAGGAATTTTTAATACATTTCCATAATTTCAAGGGATTTCAAAGGATTTTAAAGATTAACCTTTTTTTCTAATTTCAAATTATTTTTGAAACTTTCAAAAAATTTCCAGGAGAATTTAAAAATTCTAAGTTATTTCAAAAGATTGAAAATTATTTGAAACAATTTCTGGTGTTTTCAGAGATTTCACGGAATTTTTAATATATTTGAGTAATTCGGGAGAGTTTTAAGATTTGAAAGTACTTTTAAAGCTTTTAAGGATTTTTTAAGATTTTTAAAGATTTTGAAGATCTTCAAGTATTTTTAAAACATCCAATGAATTTTTTAGATAATAAAAATTTTTTAAGAGATTTAAAAAAATTTCAAATGTTTTTGCTAATTTTAACGTATCTTTAACACTCTTTTAACTCTTGGGTATTTTAAAACATTCCGAATAATTTTTAATATATTTAAATAATTTGAAGGGATTTCAAAGGATTTAAAATTTTGTTTAAGAATATAAATAAGTTTTAAAACTTAAAAAAAATTCCAAATGAATGTAACAGTTTCAAGTGATTTCAAAAGATTGCAATTTTTTGAACTAATTAGGATATTTAAAATAATTCCAAGGAATTTCGAATAGATTTAAATTATTTAAAGTTATTTTAAAGGATTTTAAGGAGACACATTTTTTTCCAAGTTTTAAAGGAAGTTCCAAGAGAATTAAAAAATTTCAGGAGATTTCAAGCGATTTAAAATTTTCTAAAATATTACAAAGTAATCTAAAAGATTCAAATTAATTTTTAGGAATTTTAAGGACTGTTTAGATTTTAAATTATTTTTAAAACTTTCAAATTTAAATAATTTTTTGAAATAATTTCGGGGATTTTAAATGACTTCAAAGGATTTCCAGGGATTTAAAGGAATTTGAAATATTACATGTTCATTTAAAAGATTCCAAGGAATATTTAATAATGTTTGAGGAGATTTTTAAGATTTTCCATTATTTTTAATACTTTTAAATCATTTCAAAGGGAATTAAAAAGTTTCTAATGATTTCAAAGAATTGCAAATTATTTGAATTAATCTTGGGTATTTTAAAACATTTCAAGTAATTTTTAATATAATTAAATAATTTTTTAAAAGTTCAAAGGATTTTTAAGAATTTAAATTATTTTTAAAACTTTTTAAAAAATGTCCAAATGAATTTAACAGTTCCAAGTTTAATTTAACAGCTTTAAGTAATTTGAAGGGATTCCAAAGAGTTTTTAGGATTTTTAAGTATTTTTAAAATTTTAAACTTTCAAATTCAAACTATTTTAAGTGATTTCAAAGATTTTAAAGCCTTTAAAAATGCTAAGGAATTTTCAAGATAATGAAAAGTTTCAAGAGGTTTTAAAATATTTCAAAATATTTTTCATATTTTATGGGGTTTTAAAAGATTCTACGGAATTTTGAATAGATTTTAATCATATAAAAGGATTTCACAAATTTTAAAAATCTTAAATTATTTTTAAAGGTTTCAAGGAATTTCCAAGAGAATAAAAAAGTTCCAAGAGATTTCGGAAAAATTAAATTTTTTCGGAATATTTTAGAGTATTTTAGAAGATTCCAATTCACTTTTAATAATTTTTTAAAGGGATTGCAAAGACCTCAGAGTATTTTAATAAATTTTCCAGGATTTCATGAAATTCCATCAGATTTCCGAGAATTTCACGGGATTTTCTAATATTTTATTGAATTTCAAAAACTTTATTTACAAGATGTAAAGGATTTTGGATTGTTTCAAAGATTTTAATGGATTTTCAAATATTATATGAAATTCATTTAAATTAATTTAAAATCCGCCCCAAGTTCCTAATAATTTATTCTGAGATCTTTGAAACTCTTTTCAATTTTTTGAATTCTCACAAAACGATTCAAGAAAAATAAAATAAAAATTATTCAAGGTAAAATCAGGAATTTGGAAATTAAAGTATTGCCTCCACCCTGCACTGACGGTCCCGGTTAGCACTCGGATGGGTGACCGTTCGCAATTGTTGCTTACTCCTGTTTTCACTGCGTTTAACTACTGTCGATTGAGAGGTTTGACGCCTTGGATAAATGTGGGAATCGATGCTATCGAATATCCGCATTCCAAACTCGTCTGAGTTTTGGGTTTCTGCAGTTTTCCACTCCTCTGGCAAAATTTTTAGATGAATGCAAGCGCTTCAAATAAAAGCCAGCTGCAATTTGCATATTTGAATTTCTGAAATGAGTCTGAGGCCTGTAAAGTACTAAATTCAAGGCAGGGGTTCGAGATTGAGGAGGTTCTTTCTCCTCAGTTTTACGAGTGGCTACGCGAGTTCGCATTAATGCGTTTACCTTAGTGGCTCTGGGCTCTCGATGCATGCTTCTAAACTCTAAAGACCCTCCGACTGAAGAGAACTCGAAAAAAAATTCTTTCAACAAGCATGAACGCTGCACATTGTAGGACCTCCTCACCACACTTATTATTGGACTGCTTGAAGGTTCACGCATAAAGATGATTGAAGAAATGAGAAAAAGAATGGATTTTTTTTCGTCTCAAAGACCAGGGCATTCATGAATCATTGAATTTTTTATGTTTCACTTTTTTTAACTTTTATATTTTTATGGTAGTTTTATTTAATTGTTATCTATTTTAGGGTCTGTCAACGTTTTCAACCAGAGTAGTGAATATAGAAAATAATTTTTAGGAATGTAGGTAAACTTACTATCCAGCAGTTTAATTCACAACAAATAAGATTAATTTTCTACTCAAAAAGACAAATTTTCTTTAAAAAAAAAACATTATTTTTTTTTATCAAATATTTACATGTAAAAAAAGGAATGGATTTTCAGCAAAAATGAAAATTAAAGTTTTGGTGAAAAAAAAAAGAATTTTTAAATAAGAAAATCGACGAATTTTCTCAAAATAAATTTATAACAAAGTATTCAGCAAACAATTTGATTTTCTACAAAATAGTTTAATTTTCTATAAAATTTTTAATTTGTCAGGCCCAAAATATGAATTTTCAACAAAAAAGTTAATTTTCTACCAAATAGTTGAATTTCCTCTTAAATCGTTGAATTTTCAAGCCAAAAATATCAATTTTGTACCAAATAGTTTCAGTTCCTACAAAATTGTTGAATTTTAAAGCAAAAAATATTAATTTTCTACAGAAATAAAATTTTTTAACTTAAATATAAAAATTTTTAACAAAAAAGTTAATTTTCCACCAAATAGTTAAGTTTCATAGTAATTTAGTTCAATTTTAAACTAACAAGAAATTAATTTTCTAACAAAAAGATCAATTTTCTGCCAACAATATGAATTTTCAGCAAAGAAATTGATTTTCTACAAAATAGTTTCATTTTCTACAAAAATTTAGAATTTGTCAGGCCCAAAATATGAATTTTTAACAAAAAAGTTAACTTTCTACCAAATAGTTGAATTTCCTATTAAATCGTTGAATTTTCATGCCAAAAATATCAATTGTGTACCAAACAGTTTAATTTCCTACCAAATTGTGGAATTTTCAAGCAAAAAATATAAATTTTTTCCAAAAAATATTAATTTTCTACAAAAATATAAATTTTTAACTTAAGAATAAAA
>NC_046661.1:148493765-148498753 GCF_010883055.1 Belonocnema kinseyi | reverse complement strand
CACCAAATAGTCAACTTTCCTAATAAATTAGTTGAATTTTAAACAAAAAATTAATTTTCTATCAAAAAGATCAATTTTCTGCCAAATAGTTGAATTTCCTACTAAATCGTTGAATTTTTAAGCCAAAAATACTACTAATTTGTTTAGTTTTTAAGTTTAAAAAATTAATTTTTTTTAACAAAAATATATATTTTTGACAAAATAGATTAATGTACTGCCAAATTGTTACATTTTATAACCAAAAATATAAATTTTCCACCAAAGATTTGAATTTGCAATAGAAAAGTTGATTTTCTACTTAATAGTTCAATTTCTTAACAAATTGTTGAATTCCCAGGCCAAAAACATGAATTTTGTAACAAAAATATGAATTGTCGACTAAATAGTTTAATTTACTTCCAAATGGTTGAATTTTCAAACCCAAAATATTAATTTTCCACCAAAAATATTTTCTAACAGACATTTGAATTTGCAATATAAAAGTTGATTTTATACTTAATAGTTTAATTTCTTACAAAATTGTCTAATTTTCTACGAAAAATATTAATTTTTTACTATACACATTTTAATTTCCTAAAAAATTGTTGAATTTCCAAGCCAGAAAAAAATATTTTGCCATCAAAAACATGAATTTTTTAAGAAAAAAAGTTGAATTTTTTACCAAAAATATAAATTTTTGACGCAAAAGTTAATTTACAACCAAATGTTTGAATATTTAAAAAAAATTATAAGTCGTCAACTTAAACAAAAAATAAAATCCTTACAATTACATTGAAACTCATTATTGGAACAACTCAAAATAGTTTTGAAAGCGATAGTTTTAAAGTTTCACATTTTCTACTTATTTTTCAAAAATTGGGGTAATTTTGATCCTTTGAAGAGATGTGATTTGTCAGGAAATTGAGCGTTAAACAGCAGGAGAAACGTGAATGAAATATTTCCGATTGTATTCGAGATTTAAAGATTTGCTTTCCTATTTCGGACAGATAGAGTGAATCTGAATAAAATTGGGAGAGATAATAATTCAGGAATTTAGTTGTCAATTCCAAACACACTAGTTTCAAGATAAGGATACGTGAAATATCGGACGCTGTATTTTCAAAGGAGTCAAGTAGGAATTTATTCTGGTCACGTTTCTCAAGGCGTGACATGAAAAATAAAACGAAATAGGACGAATCGTAGAAAAAAAGGAATATTAGTCCATCAGCAAAAAAAAAGTAGTCACGAGATCCAAGGAGAGAAATAATGTCGTTTCGAATTCCCATAAATAAAATATTGGGAGACATATTTTATGTAGCTGGGAAAATTTATTATTTTTAAATGTTTTTTATGTAGTTTATATGTTGGGACGACTGAAAAATGGCGAAAAATAAAATTCCCAACAGTTTATAATATTACCGAAATAAAAAATTTCCAAAAAATAAAATTCCCGAATAATAAAATTCTCGGAACATAAAATTCCTGCATTGAAAAATTCCCAAATTTCCGAAAAACTTATAATATTACCCAATTGAAAAATTCCCGAATAACAAATAAAAGAGTAGAATCCTTATACAAAAAAAAAATAATTTTCAACAAACGAGATTAAATTGGAAAATTCCCGAATAGTAAAATTCCCGAACAACTTATAATGTTACCGAATTGGAAAATTCCTGATATTTAAAATTCCCGAATAACAAATAAAATAGTAGAATCCTTTCTCAAAAAATCAATTTTCAAGAAACGAGATTAAATTGGAAAATTCCCGAATAGTACCATTTCCGGAATGATAAAAATCATGAATTTGAAAATTCCCGAATAATAAAATTCCTGAAATTATAAAATTGCCGAAATATAAAAGTGATAAATTGGAAAATTCCCAAACAATTTATGATATTACCAAATTGTAAAATTCCCGAACATTTTATAATATTACCGAATGTAAAATTCCCATAAAATGACCGAAATATAAAAATCATTAATTCGAAAGTTCCCGAATAATAAAATCCCAAAAGTCCCCCACAATAAAATTTTCGAATAATAAAATTCCCGAAAAAATTTTTAAATTACCGAATTAGAAAATTCCTCATTTTCGAAATTCCCGAATAGAAAATAAAAGAGTAGAATCCTTAACCTAAAAAAATGAATTTTGAACTAGCAAGATTAATTTTCTACCATAAAGACTAATTTTCAACAAATTACGGGGGAAAATTCCCGAATTGGAAAATTCCCGCATAGCACCATTTCCGGAATGATAAAAATCATGAATTTGAAAATTCCCCAATAATAAAATTCCTGAAATTATAAAAAAATTCCCGAACAATTAATAATATTACCAAATTGTAAAATTCCTAAGTAATAAAATTCCCGAACAGTTTATAATATTATCGAATGTAAAATTCCCAAATAATAAAATGCCAAATTTGCAAAATTCCCGAGTTATAAAATTCCTGACAGAAAATTGACGAAATATAAAACATCCGATCTAGAAAATTACTGAATTTAAACATTAAAAATATTTTTTTCATAATAATATTTATTTATTAAAAATACAGTAATCCGATAATTTTCTCGCGAAAAAAATAATATTTAAAGTTGCTCAAATTATTATTTGAAATTAAAATTAAAAAATTAAAAATTATACATGATAAAATTCATATACAACAATAAAGATCAAAATGCAAACAAATTGTTGAATTTTTAATCAAATAGTTGAATGTTTAACCTAAAGAAAATTAATTTTCAATTAAAAATATACATTCTCAACCCAAACTGAAATAATTACATTTTTAGTTAACAAAATTTGCCAAATGGATAGTTTAATTTTCAACCAAATAGAGGAATTTTCAACCAAAATGATGAATCTTAACCAAAAAGCTGAAGTTTTTAACAATGTCATTCAGAATTAAACAAAAATTTTTTATTTCGAAGTGAAAAATATTAATTTTTATTTATGAATATCAATCTTCATCCAAAAATGGAATTGTTACATTTTCATTTGAACAAAAATACATTCTTAAACGAAAATAAGAATTTTTAAAACACAAAAATTTATTTTTATTTTAAATTTTCAATTTACAGCCAAAAATAGAATAGTTAAATTTTCAAGCAAATAGGTGAATTTTCAAAGAAAAAACTTTAAAATGTCAGTTTTAAAATGTCAGTTTTCAAATGAAAATGGAATAGTTACATTTTCAGTTAGTACAATTAATTCTCAACCGAAAAAGAATAAATTTTCAACAAAATAGTTTCAATATTTTCAATTTTCATCTAATAATATCAATTTTCCACCAAAAATAGAATAATTTAATTATCAGTTAAGAAATTAATATATCTTGAATAAAAACTGGATTTTGCAACAATGTTGTTTAACATTTAATTAAATTTTTGAATGTTTTACCAAGATGATTTATTAGCCAAGAAGATTAATTTCTGTCAAAAAACGAATTTTCAACCAGTTAGTTGAAATTTTATCTAGATATATTAATTTTTATTTTAAAATGTCAATTTTTAGCCAGAAATCTAATAGGTATATTTTCAGTAAAAAAATAAATGTTTAACATACAAAAAATGGATTTGCAAGGAAATAGTTCCAATTTCAACTAAAAAGATAAATTTCTAATTAAAATGATAAATTTGTTACAAAATATGATTTTTAACAATGTGGTTTAGCATTCAACCAAATAGTTTAATTTTAAACCAAAAATTCGAAAAACAACATGAATTTTTAACCAAAGAAGTTCAATTTTCAACGATAAAGGGATAAGTTACATTTTCAGATTAAAAAATTAATTTTCAAACAAAAAATCGAATTGTCAACAAAATATCAGAATTTTTAAACAAATAATTGCATTTTTAGCTCAAAAAGATTTTTTAAATAAAATAGTTACATTATTAGTTGAAAAAATTAATTCTGATCCATAAGAAAATAAATTTTCAACAAAATAGTTTAATTTTCAACCTAAGGGATGAATTTTCAATTAAAATGAATTTCCTACCAGAAAAAAGGAACTTTAAACAGAATACCATCAATTTTCTTATTGGCTTCTTTTAATTCAGTTTTTCTCTAAACAAAAAAAAAGGGCAAAAAAGAACGCGTTAAAAAACGGAAACACAGGTGAATAGGGGAAAGCGAGGGTAAAGAAAACCGGAAATTCAACGAAAATTATCAGACATCCTGTTCTGTCCAATCGAATTAAATTCCACTTATTTTCCCCCCAATAAAATATCATTTTTCCTTATCTCCTATCGTCACATAATACCCTAATCAGATAAGAACTCTTTAATCTAAATTACGCCACTAATTATCTTCGCCGAAGGATCTTCAGAAGATAATTAAACACCAGAAATTAACGGGAACTTCCAGGATTTTTTTCCGGCTGGTGGAATCGGCTCAGGAAGTATATGTAGCTATATATTGAATAAGAGACTCGTTTTAAATTTTACGTTCGTCCTGATGATTTCCTGGGCTCTCAGGTCCCATACTATACCAGGACCGACAGACAGATCGCATATCATTAGCAGCGCGAGACACCGGCGTTCTTTGATCTTCATGTTATACCAACCGAGTGAGTGCGACAGGCCCTTATACGAGAAACGGGAGGCGAGTGTGTGTGTGTGTATGTGAAAATTTCTCTTAACTGTGTGTGTGTGTGATTTTCTCTGTATTGTCTTTTGCGTGTGTTAAGGTATGCTTGACAGCCCACCCAAATGATTTGTAGCGCCCTTCGCCAGATACAAGATACTAATTCTTCGAGCACTGTCAGTTGAGAGCTACCGTTTGCTACTGTTAACTCTCCCTAAGCAATTGGTTACAACTCAGTCAACCAAACTTATTTTCTCTCATGTCGGACATTTCGACATTTAGACACGTTTCCCATTTTCCCCTCGTTAATAATCTACGCACTTTTCTACATTTCTGTAGGTTTCTTGCATCTTGGATGTTCTTCTTTTCCGCGGCAGCTTCTTGAATCTTAAAGAAAAAATGGGCTTTAAAAACTTTCGCTTTT
>NC_046661.1:148491706-148493665 GCF_010883055.1 Belonocnema kinseyi | reverse complement strand
ATGCCGTTGGAATTGATTGTTAAAATATATTTTTTACATCTTTTATTATTAAGCTTTGTACTTAAACGTAGTTTTCTTTCGGCTCTTGCATTTCTCAAAGTTAGAGACCGATATTTTATGTATAAAAAAAGTTCGAACGTTCAAAAAATTTTGAGGTTCAGAAAAAAGATGAAATAATTTTCAGTGAAATTCCTACCAAAATGCAGTACCTAAACGCACTTTATTGTACTCTAATACATTTCCCAAAGTTTCAGCTCGATATTTTATTTACAAGAAAAGTTCTTAGATTCCAAAAAACATTCAGTGAACTGAAAAACTGTGGTCGGTAATATAGGTATTTAGCTGTGTCACATGCCCTTAAGATTTTTATTCTTCCTTGAAGGTTCAAGAAATTTTCGCGGAAAAGAAGTTTCCAGATTCAAGACAACTTCAGAAATTGAGAAAGTTGCGTAGATTCTTGTTAATTGTACATTTTATCAAGTACAATTACAAAAAATGTCCAGTTACAAAACGAATTTGAAATTCCACGAATGAATACCACCAATTTCTGTTACAACAAAATAAAAATCGAACACCTGTAGAGCGTAAATATTGAAATTGGCTGATATGAACGGTCCTTCGAGCCGCATCTAAATATTGCAATTCCAAAAACTGTTGAATCTTCAAAGATACAACTGTGGAGCGTAAATATTGAAATTGGTTTCTTGCGAATGGTCCTTCGAGCCGGATTTGTAATCACACTGTTCCAAAAAATGTTAAATCTGCGAAGATATAAGCTATGAGATGTATCAAAGTTGAAAAACGGAAAAGAAACCGTTTTCAAGTAATCTTAATCTAAATTTTATAACATACAATTAAAATTTTTATGTTTTAAAAATGGATTTAGAATTCTACAAATGAATGTCACCAATGTCTGTTACAATTTGGTTGGCGCGAATGGTTATTCGAGCCGGATCTGAATTTCATCATTCATCATCAGAGTAAATTTTATAATTTTTTATAATTTATAATTACAAAATTTATTAAGTTTAAAAATGAATTTGGAATTCTACAAATGAATGCATCCAATTTCTGTTTCAACTTAATTGAAACTAAACAACTGTGGAAAGGAAATATTGAAATTGGGTTGGTGTGTAAATGCTGCGAATGGTCCTTCGAGCCGGATTCATATTCCACCATTCCAAAAACTTTTGAATCTTTAAAAATACAACATGTGAGAAGCGTTAAAGCTTGACAACGAAAAAGGAAACATTTTGAAGTCTATCGAGCAGTAACAATCGGATCTAAATAGAAAAAAGCGAATGTTTTTAAAACCCATTTTTTCTTTAAGTTTCAAAAAGATTCCGCAAAAAAGAAGAACATCCAAGATGCAAGAAACCTACAGAAATGTAGAAATTTGCATAGACTATTGACAAAGGAATAGTGGGAGACGTCTCCGAAAGAATAAATGTTTAAAAGAGAGTAGTTTTTAAAAAATAATTTACAATTACAACAAATTTTTAGATTTCGAAATAAATTTTGAATTCTACAAATAAATACTACCAATTTTTGTTGCAACTGAATAGAAACTAAACAACTGTGGAAAGGAAATATGGAAATTGGTTTTGTATGTGAATGCTGCGAATGGTCCTTCGAGCCGGATTCAAATTTCAACATTCTGAAAACTCTTGAATCTTTACTAATATATCATGTGAGAAGCATTGCAGTTAAAAAGCGGAAAAGGAACCCTTTTAAGTGTATCGAAGAGTAATAATCGGATCTAAATAGAGAAAAGCGAAAGTTTTTAAAACCGATTTTTTCTTTAAGCTTCAAAAAGATTCCGCAGAAAAGAAGAACATCCAAGATGCAAGAAACCTTCAGAAATGTAGAAATTTGCATAGACTATTGACAAAGGAATAGTGGGAGACGTCTCCGAAAGAATAAATGTTTAAAAGAGAGTAGTTTTTTAAAAATAATTTA
>NC_046661.1:148482279-148491606 GCF_010883055.1 Belonocnema kinseyi | reverse complement strand
ACGAAAATACGAAACCTGGCGGCCACTAGACGAGGCTCTAGAGGGTTCGTATTTTCGTGTACAACGTTACCGGCTGATGCCGTTGGAATTGATTGTTGAAATTTTTTTGTTTACATATTTTATTATTAATATTTGTACTTGAACGTAGTTTTCTTTCGGCTCTTGCATTTCTCAAAGTTTGAGACCGATATTTTATGTATAAAAAAAGTTCGAACGTTCAAAAAATGTTAAGGTTCAGAAAAAAGATGAAATAATTTTCAGTGAAGCTTCTACTAAAATGCAGTACCTAAACGTACTTTATTGTACTCTAATACATTTTACAAAGTTTCAGCTCGATATTTTATTTACAAAAAAAGTTCTTAGGTTCAAAAAAACATTCAGCGAACTGAAAAACTGTGGTCGGTAATATAGGTATTTAGCTGTGTCACATGCCCTTAATACCTTATTTTGGATGAGTACGCTTTTTCTATTTACCTATAATTGACTATTAAAATTCGATGCACTTGAAAAAGATTCCTTTTCCGTTTTTCAACTTTGGTGCTTCTCATAGGTTAAATCTTCAAATATTCAACGTTTTTTAGAGTTGTAAAATTTAGATTCGGCTCGAAGGACCATTTAGAGCATTCACATACCAAATCAATTTCAATATTTCCTTTCCATAGTTCTTCAGTTTCTATTAATTTGAAACAAAAATTGGCAGTATTCATTTATAGAATTTCAAATTCATTTTGTAACCTAAAAGTTTTTTGAAATAGTAAATTATAAAAAAATTATACAATTTGCTCTCTTTTGAATATTTAGACATATTGACACGTTTTCCACTTTTTCTTTACAATAACATACGCAATTTCCTGCATTTATGTAGTTTTCTTGCATCTTGGAAGATCTTGTTTTCCATGGCAGCTTCTTCAGACTTAGAAAAAGAATGAACTTAAACCTTTTGCTTTTTCTAATTAGATCCGATTTTTAATGTACGATAGACTTGAAAAAGGTTCCTTTTCCATTTTTTAACTTTGATGGTTCTCATAGGTTACATCACTAAAGATTCAACATTTTTTGGAATAGTGCAGTTCAGATCCGGCTCGAAGGACCATTTACGTCAAACTAATTTCATTTGCAGAATTCCATAATTATTTTAAAACGTTAAAGTTTTTTATAATTTAAAAAAGTAAAATTTACTCTACTTCAATTATTTAGACATTTGGACATGTTTTCCATTTTCCCCTTAACAACAATCTACCCACTTTTTTAAATTTCTGTAGTTTCCGTGCATCTTGGAAGTTTCATTTTTTGCGTAAACTTTTTGAAACTTAAAGAAATAATGAAGAGTTCAAATCTGACCTTGTCTGAGTTGACTTTTTTCTATTTAGATCTGATTATTACAGTTCGAAACACTTGAAAGAGATTCCTTTTCCAAATTGATTCTTCTCATATCTTGTATCTTTCAAGATTTAATGTCTTTTGAAGTTATAAAATTTAGATCCGGCTGGAAGGACCACTTGCATCTAACCAATTTCAATATTTCCTCTCCGCACGTGTTTAATTTTTATTATCTTGAAACAAAAATTGGTAGTATTTATTTGTACTGGAATGTTAAATTTATTTTGAAACGTAACAATTTTTGTCATTTTAAATTATAAGATTTACTCTCCTTTAAACATTTAGACATTTGGACAAGTTTTTCATTTCCCCCTTGCTAATAATCTACGCACTTTTCTTAATTTCTGCAGTTTTCTTGCATCTTGGAACTTTTCGTTGTCTGCGGCACATTCTTTAAGGGTAAAGAAAGAATAAAAACTTTAAAATCCTATCTTGGTTGAATTCGTTTTTTAAATATTTAGATCCCACTATTATAAAAGTTTGACAGATTTGAAAAAGTTTCTTTTCTTATGCTTTTCATAGGTTGTAATTTCGAGGACTCAACAGTTTCTGTAATTATGATATTTAGATCCGGCTCGAAGGACCATTCGCACTAAACCTATTTCAATATTTCCGCGCCACAGGTACTCAATTTTTATTAAGTTGCAACAGAAATTGGTAGTATTCATTTGTAGAATCCAAACTCATTTTAAAACATGAAATCTTTTTTTAATTGTAAATTATAGAAAATTTATAAAATTTAGTCTCTTTTAAACTCATGCACACCAAAGCAATTTCAATATTTCCTCTACACATGAGTTAAGTTTTTATTAAGTTGAAACATACATTCGTAGTATTCATTTGCAAAATTCCAAATTTATTTTATGAGGCAAAAGTTTTAATTGTAAATTATAACAAATTTAAATCACCAAACTGCATCTCTTTTGAAAATTCAGCTTTCTTGCTTTTTGGAAATTTTGATTTTCAGTGGCAACTTCTTGAACCTTAAAGAAATGAGGTCATTTCTTTCTATTTAAATCAAATTATTACAGTTCAATATACTTATAAGATTTAACATTTTTTTTTAATTGTAAAATTAAGATCCGGCTCGAAGGACCATTTACACCAAACCAATTTAAATATTTCCTCTCTACAATAATCTACGCTTTTTTCTCAATTTATACATTTCCCTTGAATCTTAAAATTTCTTCTTTTCCGGCACCTTCTTAAAGCACAATTAAATAATAAAGACTTGAAAACCTTATCTTGCATGAAGTCCATTTTTTCTATTCAGATCCGATTATTATAGTTCGATAAATTTTGTAAAGTTTCTTTTTTCTGTTTTTTAACATTGGTGCTTCTCAAAGGTTGCATCTTCGAAGATTCTACATTTTTTGGAATAGTGTAATTCAGATCCGGCTCGAAGGACCATTCACACCAAACCAATTTCAATATGTCCTCTCCACAGGTCTTTAATTTTTATTACGGTAATACAGAAATTGGTAGTATTTATTTGTAAAACTCTAAATTGATTTGCAAACCTAATGTTTTTTGTAATTGTAAATTATACAATTTTATTCTCTTTTAAATGTTTAGACATTTAGACATGTTTCCCATTTCTCCCTCGTCAATAAACCTACCCACTCTTCTAAATTTTTATAGTTTTCTTTAATCCTGGAACTTTATTTTCCTCCCTGAATAAATCTTGAAAATTAAAGAATGAACAAAAACTTCAAACCTTTGTTTCATATGAATTCCTTATTTTAGGCCCGATCATGACTTTGATGCACTCAAAAAACGATCATTTTAAAAATCTTAATGCTTTTTCATACTTTTTATCTTCAAAGATTCAACAGCTTAAATTTAAAAAAGTGTAATTCAGATCCGGCTCGAAGGACCATTCACATCAAACCAAATTTTCTGAATTTTAGTACTTCCCATGGAAACGTGCCTAATTTTTGATAAAATGAAACAGAAATCGGTGGTATTTATTTTAAAAATCCATAATTTATTTAATAACGCAAAAGTTTCGATTGTAAATTATAAAATTCAAATTACTAAAAATAATCTCCTTTTGACAGAAATAAAAAAATGTTTTTCATTTTCTCCTTGTCAATAATCAAGGTACATTTCTGAATTTCAACAATTACTTAAATTTACTACAGTTTTTAGAATTATGAAATTTAGATCCGGCTCGAAGGACCATTCACGCCAAACCAATTTTATTATTTTCTTTCTACAGGTTTTTCAGTTCTATTGCGTTGAAACAAAAATTGGTAGTATTTAATTGTAGAATCCGGAATTGATTTTCAAACTTGAAATTTTTTTGTAGTCGTAAATTATAAAATTTACTCTGTTTTAAAAATTCAGACATTTGGATGCGTTTAACATTTTTGCCCTTGTCAATAATCTACACACTTTTCTAAATTTCTTTAGTTTTCTTACATCTTGGAACTTCTTCCAAGATTTAAAATTGCCAAATTGCCAAAGATGCAAAATTTTGAATTAAAAAAAAAAAATTTTAATGTTGCTGTTAGTAGGTATTTCAATTACAAAAAATTATTTTCGAGTCAGAAACAGTTTAATTTAACCAAGAAATATGATTTTTCAACAAAATTAGTTATTCATTAAATAAATATTTCAAATTTCAATCAAGACTTTAATTTTCTAACACAGGAGTCAAATTTTTAACAAAATACATTACATTAACATTACAGTACATTAAATTTTAACCAAGTCATCAAATTTTCAACCAGGAGGCTTAATTTTCAATTAAAATTACAAATTTTTAAGTAAATAAATGAATTTTCAACCAAAAAATCGAGCTTTCAACTAAGAAACATAAATTTTCAATCAAAAATATAATAGTTAAATTTTCAGTTGAAGCATTACTTTTTTATAAAGAAAAAAAAAATGAATTCTCAAATTATATTTTTGACTTAGTTGTTCAACTTTAAACCAAATAGCATATTTTTTACCAAATTGATGAATTTTCAATTAAAAATATAAATTTTTTTGAAAATGCAGTTAAATTTTGAACCAAAAAATTTTAATTTTCAACTAGAATGTTTCAACAATGCACGGAAATTTGTATCCAAATAGTTGAATTTTGAACAAATTTCCTAAATATTCTGTTTAATTTTCCGATTCAAAAATTAATTTTGAACCAAAAAAAGCATTTTCAACAAAGTAATTTAATTTTCTACCTAAATGATGAATTGTCAACAATATACATAATTTTGTATCCAAATACATGAATTTTCAACTAAAAAGCATACATTTTCAACACAAAATGGAATTATTCAATTTTTATTAAAAAACTAATTTTTATTCTAATTCAATTTTCTACCTAATTGTTCAGTTTACCTGTAAAAAAATTAATTTTTAACCAAAAAAGGAATTTTTAGCAAAACAGTTCCATTTTCGACCATAAAGATGAGTTTTCGACCATATACGTAAATTTTAATTTAGATAGTTGAATTTTATACAAATTTTATAAATATTTTAATAAATAATTGAATTTTCAAATTAAAATAGATCGATTTTTAACGAAAAATAAAATAATTCCATTTTCTATTGAAAAAAAAATTAATTTTTTACCAAATTGTTCAATTTATAGTTTTTAACGCACAATTTTATAGTTCAATTTTTGTTATGAAAATTAATTTTCAATTGAAAATAAATGCATTTTTTACCAAAGAGTTGAAATTTCTACCAAAATGTTAAATTTTCCATTTAAAAAACTACCCCAGTATGAAACATTTTAATTTTCAACGTAAAAGTTTATTTCCAACCAAATAGTAAAACTTTCAACAAAATTGTTTAATTTTCCATTTAAAAAATTAATTTTAAACAAAACTGGAATTTTTTAAAAAGTGATTCAATTTTCAACCAAATAGTTTAATTTTCAAAATACATGTAAATTTTGTATACAATTGGTTGAATTTAGAAAATTGTAATCAATATTCTACCAAGTAATTGAATTTTCAAACAAAAATGGATTAATCTTAAAACAAAATGGAATAGTTAAATTTTCATTGAAAAAATTGATTTTCAATTGTAAACAAAATTTATTTTTTACATAACAGTTAAATTTTCAATCCAAAAGTGCTACCTTTATACAAAAATGTCAATTTTCAACAAAAAAGATTAATTTTTAAACAAATACTTCAATTTTCCGTTTCAAAAATTAATTTTCAACCAAAACATGCATTTTCATGAAAGTAATTCGATTTCCTACCAACAAGATGAATTTTCAACAATATACGTAATTTTTTATCCAAATAGTTGCATTTTGAAAACATTTCATAAATATTCCATCAAATAATTGAATTTTCAAACTAAAAAGGATCAATTTTCAACTAAAAATGGAATAGTTCCATTTTTATTTTGAAAATGAATTTTCAATTGAAGAAAAAGAAATTTTTCACAAACCAGTTAAATTTCCAAGAAAACAGTTCACTCTTCAACCAAATAGTTTAATTTTCCTTTAGAAAAATTAATTTAAAACAAAAAGAGGCTTCTTCTAAAGTGATTCAATTTTCAATAAAAAAAATAATAATTTTTAACCAAAGGCTTGAATTTTCCTTTTCAAAAATTAATATTTACCCGAAAAAGTTTTCTTCAACAAAGTAATTCTATTTCCTACCTAGAGGATAAATTTTCAACAATATACATAATTTTTGATCCAAATAATTGAATTTTCAAACTAAAAATATCTACAATACCTACAATATCTACACAAAATGGAATAATTAAATTTTTATTAAAAATTAATTTTTAATTAACAGAAAGAAATGAATTTTCAACCAAATGTTTGAATTTTTAACCATACAGTTCAATCTTCCGTTTCACAAATGAATTTTAATGCAAAAAACGACATCCTAACAAAGTAGTTGAATTTAAAACAAAATTCAACAATATTCCTATATATTTATTTAAATAGTTAAATAGTTCAATTTTCGTTAGAAAATGAATTCTCTATCGAAGAAAATGAACTTTTTATGACTTTATGCAAAACATTTCAATTTTTAACGAAAAAGTTCATTCTCAACTAAACAATTCAATTTTCCGTTTTAAAAATTAATTTTTACCAAAAGAGTTGAATGTTTAATTAAAATGATAAATTTTCTAATAAAATTATAATTCTCAAAACAAAAATGAAAAAAATAGAATAATTAGTTTTTTAAACAAATTCATTTTAAGTCAAAAACTACTGAAAGGAACAAAAATATACACATTTTTAGCAAAATAATTAAGTGCTTTATTAAATAAGATTAATTTTTTAATCGATCCTCGCACGTTTTAACATAAAAATAAATTTTCCACAAAAAATATAATTTTCAAACCAAATAGTTCAATTTTCCACTATAAGGATTAATTTCCTCTCAAAAGTGTCGAATTTTTATCCAAACACAAATATTGCATTACATCACCACATTAAAGTTGGAAACGGTGCAATGCGGATCCGGCTCGAAGGACCATCCTTCTCCATTTCTCTTGATTGAAGCTTCTTTTATAGAATCTGCAGATTTTAAGTCTTTCATTTTCAAAACTCATAGAATGGAGACCCTAAACTACAATAGAATTAAATTTTGGACAATCGGAAGATAATGGCTTATAAACTGAAACACAATAGGACTATCAACAGGATCATTCGAGTGCATAGAAATTTTCCTCTAGGCAAAAATACCGTCGTCACGGGAGATGATTCGTAGGTAACATAACTTCAGAAATATTGTGTTAAGTCGAATAACATTTCAATTGATCTCGCATCCTTTGTAAAGACCCTGAATTGATTTCTCCTTCACACCCCTGCAAAATCGCCCTCACAAAGACCCGACACTCGAATCGCTTAAGTTTGAACGAATTACTGCCTCCGGCACTCACACACATCAAAGCAACTGAAAAAGAGAGAGGGACAAGGACCAAAGTTTCAATTCCCTTTTCCTTGGTCAGGAATGAAATATTATGTGTCTGCGGATGAATTTCAAATTTAATGTCAAAGATAGGGGGGTACCATTCTACAGTGGATAATGCAGCCTGCACTGTATAATTATTTATTGAAAGCACGAATATATGCAAAATAATTTATTTTTAATTTGTTTAGATTTATAGTATCTTAGGGATTTAATCGAATTAAACTAATTATTTTTACGTACATTAGTATTTTTAATGAATGACTATCCACTAGGGTTGTCCCAAAATGAATTGGAATTTTTTTTTTATTTTTATGGGGAAGTTTAGCACGTATTTCCCATCAGAAAAAATACGTTTTTGTACATCTTTTTCAGATTCCTCAATATTATCTCAATCGAGTTAAAACACCACATTTCTATTCACAATTAGACATAGAATACAAATAAAATATCGCCTTTCAAATATCAACACCATAAGTCTGTTTTACAGGGTCCCAAAAATAACCCATGAGTGAAAAAATGGGTTTCGCGAGTTTTTGGCGTTAATTATGACATTTTTGCGATTTTTTTAATGCAAATTATTTCTGGCACATAAGATATCATTTCATACTGATAATTAGATGTTCACGTAAATTGTTTATACAATTTCTTATTGTTTTAGCAATTTTCTCATAGAATGGAGTTAGAAAAACGTGGAATTTTCAAAAAATTTCTACTTGTTGCCCAATTTTAATTAGAGGGAAATGATAGTTCATTAATGTTAACAAGAATTATGGTTTAAACAATATATTATTATCATTTTTATTAATATTATATTTGAATAATGCTAGAAAAATGTCGCTTTTTCTGAAATTTCTGGCTTTTTGTCCAATTTTCAATAGGAGTGAAGTAATAATGAATTCAAGTTAACAAAAATAATTGTTTAAACAATGTATTATCAGTGTTAATAATATTCGCTTTTCCTAATTGTTAGAATGTTGCGGCTCGTTCTGGAATTTTCTACTATTTGTCTATTTTTCATCTGGTGTGACTTAATAATTAATTAAATTTATCAAAAATAATCGTTTAAACAAATTATTATTGTTTTTATCAAATTTCTCATAGAATGGAGTTAGAAAGACTCGATTTTTTTTAATTTATACTTTTTGACTAATTTCCAATTAGAGGGAAGTGATTGTTCATTAATGTTAACAAAAGTGATTGTATAAACAATTTATTATTATTATTATTAATATCATATTTGAATAATGCTAGAAAGATGCCGTTTTTTCTGAAATTTCTGGCTTTTTGTCCAATATTCAATAGGAGTAAAGTAATAATGAATTGAAGTTAACAAAAGTAATTGTTTAAACAATGTATTATCAGTGTTAATAATATTCGCTTTTCCTAATTGTTAGAATGTTGCGGCTCGTTCTGGAATTTTCAACTATTTGTCTATTTTTTATCAGGTGTGAGTTAATAATTAATTAAATTTAGCAAAAATAATTGTTTAAACATTTATTATTGTTTTTAGCAATTTTCTCATAGAATGGTGTTAGAAAGACGCGGTTTTTTGTTAAATTTCTACTTTTCGTCCAATTTTCAATCAGAGGGATCTTCAAAGGGATTGTTCATTATTTTTAACAAAAGTGATTGTATAAACAATTTATTATTATTATTATTATTAATATCATATTTGAATAATGCTAGAAAGATGCCGTTTTTCTGAAATTTCTGGCTTTTTGTCCAATTTTCAATAGGAGTAAAGTAATAATGAATTGAAGTTGACAAAAGTAATTGTTTAAACAATGTATTATCAGTGTTAATAATATTCGCTTTTCCTAATTGTTAGAATTTTGCGGCTCGTTCTGGAATTTTCAACTATTTGTCTATTTTTTATCAGGTGTGAGTTAATAATTAATTAAATTTAGCAAAAATAATTGTTTAAACAATTTATTATTGTTTTTATCAATTTTCTCATAGAATGGTGTTAGAAAGACGCGGTTTTTTGTTAAATTTCTACTTTTCGTCCAATTTTCAATCAGAGGGATCTTCAAAGGGATTGTTCATT
>NC_046661.1:148470995-148482179 GCF_010883055.1 Belonocnema kinseyi | reverse complement strand
ATTGTTCATTATTTTTAACAAAAGTGATTGTATAAACAATTTATTATTATTAATAATATCATATTTGAATAATGCTTGAAAGATGCCGTTTTTTCTGAAATTGCTGGCTTTTTGTCCAATTTTCAATAGAATTAAAGTTATAATAAATTCAAGTTTACAAAAAGAATTGTTTAAACTATTTATTATCACTGTTATTATTATTTTTTTGCAAAAATAATTGTTAAACAAATTATTATTTTTCATAACTATCTTCTTCTATAGAAATGTCTGATAGTTGCGGGTGTTTCGGCAACTTTTACCATTCTGTCCTTTTTTACTTAGTGACATAATTATTAATGATAGTTAATAAAAATTTGTTTAAACAATTTAATATTTTTTATAACTACCTTTTCTTGGATAAGTGATAAAAAGTTGTGTTTTTTTTATAAAATGTTTAACTTTGCTTCGCCTACTTAGTTATTAACAATTCTAGCATTTATCTAAGAAAAGATAGTTAAAAACAATATCAAATTGTTTAAACAACTTTTGTGTTAACTTTTATAAATTATTACTTCACTAAGTGAAAAAAAGGTAGAAAGGTAAAAATTGCCGAAAAACCGCAACTATCAGGTATTGATATAGATAAAGATAGTCATAAACAATAATAATTCGTTTAAACAATTATTTTTGCTAAATTAATTTAATTATTAAGTCACGCCTTATGAAAAATAGACAAACAGTTGACATGTCCGGATTTTTATCGCTTTTCCGATTTTTCTTTCTTATTTAGAATAAGTCCCATAAACTTTAACATGTATTTTCCATAAGAAAATTTTCTTTTTTAATTTTTTATCAGAATCGTCAATATGAGGTTAATCAAGTTGAAAATTTGCATTTTTCTTGGAAATTAACTATCGAATACAAATTAAAAATTACCTCTTAATTAACACCCCCATAAGTATGTTTTACAAGGCCCAAAAAAACCCGATAAATGAAAAAATGTACTTTTCGAGTTTTTGGCGTTCATAATAAATTTTTTTCGTTTCTTTCACTACATATTTTTTTCTAATACATGAAAAACGACTCTCTATTGATAATTAAATATTTACACAGATTGTTAAACAATTTATTATTATTAGCAATTTCCTCTTAAAATAAAGTTATGAAGTCGATTTTTTCGGCTGTGGGTTTCTTTTTGTTGCTGAAATTTTTATCTTTTCTTTGACTTTTTAATTAGGAACAAATAATAAATATTCATATTATTCATAATTTATACAAAAAGGCTATTTAAAAAATATTAAATTTCAAATATATCTTTTATTTGCGAAAAATATATTCAGAAAAAAGAAAGCAGTCAACTGTTTTTAATTTTTAATTAAAATCTTGTTTTTCAAGATGATTTATCGTTTTAGTGTAAATTTTAACTATTAAGTCGTTAATTAACTTTTTTGTTAAAATTTCATATATACATATTGAAAATTATACTGTTTTGTAGAAAATTCGGTTGTTTTTTTTTTTGGCTTGGAATTTTTTTATTATTAAGTTTTTTATCTTCAAAGTTAGCTACTCCATTTACCGTTTAAAATTTAATTATTTGGTAGAAAATTAATTTTATTTATTTAACATTTATTTATTTGGTTTAGAATTTAACTTTTTTCAGAAATTTGGCTCTTTTTATGGGATTCATCTTCTTAATCATTTTTTTAAAGTAATTTTTCAAAATGAAAATTCAACGATTACATTTTTCGATGATAAATTACACTTATCAGTGGAAAATCTAACTATTTTTTGAAAATTCTCTTTTATTGGTTGAAAATCTATTCTTTTAAATGAAAATTTAAATGTTCTATTTTTTTAATTGATTATTTTTTGTTGAAAATTGATCGTCTTTAGTTGAAAAATAAATTATTATACTTTTCATTAAAAATTTAACTTTTTCGTTGATAATTTAAGTAATTTTTTTAAAGATGACCTTATCAAAAATTCATTTTTGAAGTTTAAAAATTAACTACTTAGTAAAACGTTTCTTTTCTTTTTTTTCGAAAATTAATTTTCTATCAGGAAATTTGACTATTCGATTATTAGTTTAATACTGATCCTTTTTAATTGAAAATTCAAAAATGTTATTTTAATGTTATGTATTGTTTTATAATTTCTCATTGTTTTTGAGAAAGTTAATTTCTTTGATTAAAAATTTACCGATTCATTGAATGTTAAACTTGCTTGTAAAATAATTAATTTTATTAGTTAAAAATCCATCTTTTTGGTTGAAAATTCTATTATTTTCGTAAAAATGTCAACTATTTGTTTCAATCTTTTGAAAATTTAAATTAATATAAATTTTTCTTATTTTCAGGTGGCCATAAAAATAATCGACACAAATGAAAATCGCCAAAGTTACGTGTTGAAGAATTTGACTCGAGAGGCGAAACTGCTTTCCATGCTGCAACATCCTTGCATTGTTCGTCTTTATGAAACCATCCAGGTAACATTTTATTGGAATTTTAATTTCGAATCTAATGATAAGGATTGAAATTTAATTTTTAAATTTTGAAATAATTTTATCGTCATTATATTAGAAGTGTATTAAAAATCACCTATTTTAAATTTTTAATTAAAAAAATTAATGTTGCACCCACACAAATGTTAAAGATCAGATTTGGGCGGCTTCAAATTTCTGAAAATAAGTACTTTGGAATTTCTGAGGGCTGGAAATTTGAAATTTAATTTGTATTTTAGACTTTAAAGTCAAAATTGAGACACTTTAAAATTGAAGCTTTGTTTTGGTCCAGAATATGGTCCTTCGAGCCGGATCTGGATTTCAAAATTTTTAATTTGAATCGTCTGATCTTTGAAGATAGCTTTAAAATTTTAAATGTTAAAAGCCGCAAAAATAAAGAAAAAAAAAAGTTTCTTTAAATTTAAAGAGACTTTCAACATTTAAATTAAATATCTATTTTCAAAATATTCGACTTGTAGGATTCAATTTTTTTAAATTAAGGGCCCTATATAAATTTCCTCGTGGAATTAAATTTTTAAGGTTTCTTTTGCGGACACTTTTAATGATTGAACACATTCTTCATTATAATGTTTAATTTGAAGGAGATTTGGAAGTCATCAATGTTTTGAAAAGATTAAAAAATAATTAAATTTTTCTGATTGTTTCCAAAAAATTAAAATTAAATGCAGATTTTTGAAGATTTTAAAGCAAGAACGATTAATTTATTTTATTAATAGAAAGACTGATTTTCTATAAAACAGGTTCAATTTATAACCCAAAAACATTAATTTTCCATTAAATTAATGAATCTGCAATAAAATCTAAATTAATTTCACTTTAAACCAAGTAGTTGATTTTTAACTAAAAAAAGATTATTTATTTTCAAAAAATATATAATAGTTGATATTTGTACCAAAAAAGTTTTTTATTTGAAATAAAAAACATTTGAATTCCACAAAAAATAGATGAATTTTCCACCAAATACTTAAATTTTCAACTAGAAAAGATCATTTTTTCAACAAAATAGTTAAAAGTTCAATTTTCTAGAAAATAATTTTATTGTTATCCCAAAACATGAATTCTCAACTCAAATGATTAATCTTCAGCTAAGAAATTTTTTTTTATAAATAGCAGTTGATTTATCAACACAAAAATTAAATTCGTAAAAAAAAACGAAATTTTCAGTGGTTTAACTTTAAACTAGAAAATTAATTTTTCAACCAGAAAAATGACTTCTTGAAAAAACATGTAAAACATAAAGAACAAAAAAATATTACCAGTTTAAACAAAAATAATAAATAATAAAAAAAAACTTATTTTTCATCCAAGATGATTAATTTTTCTTCGACAAAAAAATGAATTTTTAATAAATAATAAAATTTTTTACTCTAAGGGATCATTTTTGAACCAAAAATGGAATAGCTGCGTTTTCAGTTGAAAATATTAATTTCCAACAAACAAAAAATAGAAATGTCAACAAAACAGTTAAATTTCCAACCAAAAAGTAGAATTTTCCAACGAAGCTGATAAATCGTACAAAAAAGAATTTAACACCAAATATTTGAACATTTAACCTAGAAGTTTTCTGTTTTAAATAAGATCAATTTTCTAAAAATTGAATTTTTGTCAAAAAAAATTACTTTCAAACAAAAAAGTTCCATTTTCAAGATGGTAATTAAATTTTTAACCAAATTGTATATTTTTTAACCAAACGAGATAAATAAACAAAACAAAATTCAATTCGACATAAAAAACTATAAATCAACTAAAATAGATTAATTTTCAACGAAGCATTTGTATTTTAACCAAAACGTATGAACTTTGAACCAAGAAGATTAATTTGTACCAAAAAAGACCAATTTTCAGAAAATAAATGAATTTTTCATTAAAAAATTGCTTCTTAAAAACAAAATTGCATTGTCATGAAATCTATTAAATTTTCATCTATAAAAATTATTGTTTTACCAAAAATAATAGTTTGAATTTTTATCTAGAAATGGTCAGTTTATAATTAGGATTATATTAATTATCTTATTTTTTATTTTCAATGTTATTTTTTGCGATTTGAACCAAAAATACGCATCCGACCGTAAAGTGAAAAATTCTATTTTGCAGTAAAACTATACAACAGGAAAAAAAAGTAAATCTGTTCAAAAAAGATCAAGAAATTTGTTACAAATTTTTGTTAAAACAATATAAATGAAATACAAAAAAGAACCTTTTGGAGAAACAACACGAATTAAAATAACATTTTATTTAACAACAATTTTCGCCTAAATTATATCTACAAATTTTTTTAGAACCACTTAATGCTAAGATGTGTATTTTTAGTTCCAAATATCAAACATTACTTCAAAAATAAATAAATTAAATTTATGGAAAAATAAGACAAGTTTCAATAAAATTTGTTGCTGTTGTTAAAAAAACAAACTACTTAGATTAAAGTTCATAATTTTTGGTTAAAAATACAAATGCTTAGTTA
Organism: Belonocnema kinseyi; assembly: GCF_010883055.1. NCBI lineage: Eukaryota > Metazoa > Arthropoda > Insecta > Hymenoptera > Cynipidae > Belonocnema > Belonocnema kinseyi. The sequence continues at coordinate 148,477,218 of NC_046661.1, read as the reverse complement.
AAAATTAATTTGTTTTGTTTGATTCATAGTCTTTTATATCAAATTAAATTTTCTTTTGTTTAATAATCTCGTTAGGTTAATGAATATGCCATTTGGTTGAAAAATTAATAATTTTGTTGAAAATGCAACTTTTTTGTTAAAAAGTAATATTATTAATATAAAAATGAAATTTTTTGAAAGTTGAATATTTAAATATTTTGTGGTACATTTTTTTCTTAAAATTTATAATTTCAGTTAAAAATTCCTTTTTTTTTGTTTGAAAATTTATCGATTTGTTTGAAAACTATTTATTTGTGGTTAAATACTAATTTTTTAAAACTAAAATGTAGCTATTCCATTTTTGGTTGAAAATTGATCTCTTTATAAATGAAAATTCAATTATTTGTTGAAAACTTATGTATTTTGTTAAAGATTTTTATTTTTATTTTGTTAAAGGTTGAAAATTAATCGGTTTTGGTAGAGGATTGCAATATTTTCTTTAAAAATTTTCTTTTTGTTAAATTTTAGAGTTTTTTATTTCAAATTGTAATTTTTGTTGGTTCTAATATCAACTACATGTTTTTCCGGAATTTTTTCATTTATTTATTATTTTTTTTTTTTTGAAAAATCGACTTCTTAGTTTAAAGTTAAACAACTTAAAATATTTTGTGGTAATTTTTTTTCTCAAGATTCACAATTTTAGTTCGAAATTCATTTTTTTGTTGTTGAAAATTCATATATTCTTTTAAAAATTATTTATTTTATTCAGTGTTAAAAATTAGTTTCTTTGAACAAAAATATAAATATTTCATTTTTGTTGAAAATTGATCTCTTTATAAATGAGAATTCAATTATTTGTAGAAAACTTATGTATTTTGTTGAAAATTGTATTTTTGTGATGAAATAAACTTTATCATCTTTGATGAAAATTCATTATTATTATTATGTATTATTTTGAAAATATTTTTCCGAAATTATTTGATTAATTTATTATTATATACTTTTTTTGAAAAATTCGGCATCTAAGTTTGAAGTTAAAGAACTTAAAATTTATTTTTTCTGCACGAATTTGGACTATTTTGAAGAAAAAAAATTTGTTGGCTTAAAAATACAACAATTTGGTAGGAAATTAATCTAATTGGTTGAAAATTAATTTTTTTGTTGAAAATTCACATTTTTGGTTTAAAACTAAACTACTTGTTGTACTATTTGGTTAAAAATCCTATTTTTTGGGATTAAAAATTAATTTTCAAAACTAAAAATGCAACTATTACATTTTTTGATAAAAACTAATTTTTTCTATTTGAAAATTCGACTATTTGGTGAAAAATTTTGAAAATAAAAATTTTCGGTCGAAAATTTATCCTTTTTTTAAAGTTTAAATGTTTCTTAGAAAATTAATTTCTCAACCAATACAAAAAAAAATCATTTTTAGCAAAATAGTTATATTTTCAATCAAAAAGATGAATTTTTAACTAAAATGATTAATCTTGAACAACAAACAAAGATGTTGTCACTACATACTTCCACATTTAACTCAGAAACATTTTTTAACCAATTAGTTTAATTTTCCACCAAAAATATAATTAAAAAAAAGTTCACCCAGAATAGTGTAATTTTCTTCCAAAAAATATTACTGGTGAAACAAACAGTTGAAATTTCAAAAAAAGCGAGACTGTTTCAATAAAATATTAGCATTCTTATCCCAATAGTTAATTTTTCAATAAAATAATTAAATTTAAAAAAAACGAGATAATTTTCAAACCAAAAATTTAATAAACTCTTCAACGAAAAAGATTTCAATTTTGTTACTGTGTTCTATTAATAATTAAATTAAATAATTAATTAAGAAATTAAGAAATTTTTTGTTTAAAGAGGGGAAAGGAGGGGAATAGGGGAAATAGTTTAAAGTTTAAATAATAAAAATAATTTTGAAACTTATCAAGTAATGATTAAACTTTGGAACTCTCCGATCGATGGCCCCTGAGAGAGTTGGCAATAAACGAATTAAATACTCATCGTCCCCATGAAAAAAGGTACTAAATTGATTTCTGATTCAAGGAGCATTATTTCTCTTATTTGAGATTCTGATCACAATGGGCAGTGGAATGCGAATAATTACTCGAGACTGAGTAGGCTTAGTATTATTTGTTAGGCTGCGCTACACACAGCCAGTATCCCCTTTCCCTGGGAAATTCAGGGCAGGAAATCCCGCATGGATCGGAACTCCATTGCCGCATACGAACGAGAAATGTAATTCGATATTCGCCAATAAGGGTCAGTTTTCTCAAATTAATTGGATTCGCTGGACAAGGCTTCCATTTTCACCAAATAGCGCTCATTTGTTCCGCGAAAGCCAAAGGGGATGATTACTATTCTCCTGAACTTTTCCGCCCGGAATACGAATTCAATAGGTCGGTCCAAAAATTGGGGGATCGTCATACTTTTGCAAAATTTAATTGTACTCGTTCATTCTACTAGGAAATTCCACACCAAGAAAGAAACAAAAGATGAACATCCAATTTAAATATATTGCTTCGGTTAATTATCTGCAAAACGTTTGAAAAAGATTCTTTTTGATGATACCAATTTTAAATATTTCCACAGCGATTTATTTGATAATTTTTTTGGATTTGAAGGACCTGGTTCTGTTCTGAGCCAAGATACAGTAAACCAGCGACTGGTCATTTACCGACTGACGATAATGGTTTGTGTCCGTGATAAGATGCCATCAGTCGGTAAGTTAGGTTCCTTTCTGACCTGAACTTAGCACGGACACGAACCATTATCGTTTGTCGGTAAATGGCCTATCGTTACTCAAAAAATACGGCATTTCAACAAAATAGTTAAATTTCTAACCGAATTGTTTCGTTATTAAACTAGAAAATTGAATTTATAACAAAACACTTGAATTTTCAGTCAGAAGAGAAAAAGCGGAAGTAAGACTTTTGAATTTCTAATCCAAAAAGACTAATTTTGAACAAAAAAGTTTCAGGTTTGACCAAAAAAGGTGACTTTCTTAATAGTTGAATTTTCAAGAAAATAATGAAAATTTCAAGAAAGTAGTTAAATTTTTTTAACAAATAGTACAATTTTAGAGAAAAAAACCAGTAGAGTTTTCAATCCGATTAGTTATATTTTCAACAACAAAAATTAATTCTCAACCAAAAATGAAATAGTTGATATTAAAAAAAATTGTTTTTAACAAAACACTAAAATTCTCGACCAGAGATTAGAATTTTTAATTAAATAACTTAATTTAGAAAAAAGTTAAAAGACAAACTTTTAACTAAACGGAATTACTTTTTTTAACTTTTCAATATTTAAAAAAATCCTTACCTTTTCACCAAATAAGACTTTTATTTTAAAGAAACCTCCAAAAGAAATATAATAACTGACACTTTAAGAAAACACAATTTAAATTTTAAATAGAAAAATTGGATTTATAAAAAAAACGAATTATCAACAAAATAGTTGATTTTTCAACCAAATTTTTAAATTTGTAATGCCAACAAAACGAATTTTTAATAAAAGAGTTGTTATTTCAACCAAAAGGAATTATTTTTTCGCAAAATTATCAAATTTTTAAAATAATAATTGAATTCTTAATTAAATAATACTATTTCGAACCTAAAGAAACAAGAATTCTCAACAAAAAATTTGATAGTTTACATACCAAATAAAAAAGATTGATTTAAATAAACTGGTATGGTTGATATTTAAAAACACAACTCGAATTCAAACTTTAAAAATGGTATTTATCAAGAACGAAGAATTTTAAACAAAATTGTTGATTTTTCATTCAAAAAAGATGTTTTTTCTACCAAAAATGGAATCGTAAAAATTTATGTTTAGAAAATATTTTTGAACAGAAACAAAAAACAATTATTAACTAGTCGAATCCAACCAAAAAGGACCAATTATCTAGAAAAAAGTTCAATTTTTAAGCTACAAAGATTCATTTTTCAGCAAACAGGATTACTTTTTTTTGTTAAATTGTTAAATTTTAAACAAAGCCATTAACTTTTTAACCAAATAACATTTTTATATAAAAAAATTTTTCAAGAGAAATTCAATAGCTGATACTTTAACCAACCACAATTCAAATATTAATTTAAAAAATAGTAATCATAAAAAAAACGAATTTTCAATCGAATAGTTGATTCTTCAACCAAATTGTTAAATTTTTAAACCAAGAAAAAAAGAATTTTTAATAAGAAAAGCTGCATTTTCAAACAGAAGGAATGATTTTTTCGCAAAATTATCGAATTTTTAAAATACTAAGTAACCTTTCGACGAAATAACAAATTTTCAAACCTAAAAAAAACGAATTCTCAACGACCAAATTTATAGTTGACATAACAAACAAAACAAACAACTTTTTAAGAAAAAATATATTGGTTGATATTTCAAAAGAACACTTAAGTTTTTAATTTAACAAATTGTATTTATTAAGAAATATGACTTTTAAACCAAATTGTTGATTTTGTATTCAGAAAATATTGCTGTTCTACCGAAAATGGCATCCTTAAACTTTCCGCTTAAAAAAAAAAAGATTAAAAAAAAAACGTTTTCAACCAGTCAAGTTCAACCGAAAAAGACGAATTCCTACAAAAAAGTTCAATTTTTGAGCAAAAAAGATTAGTTTTTAAACAAATAGGATTACTTTTTTTACAAAGTTGGTAAATTTTTAACAAAATATTGAACTTTTTAACCAAATAACATTTTAGTTGATTGACATAAAATAGTTGATTTTCCAACAAAATAGATTATTTTTCGAGTAAAAAAAAAATGAATTTTTAATTAGAATAATATATAAAATAAAAAATTGTAATAGTTCATATTATAAACAAGCAAATTATCAGCAAAGGTGATAATGGTTCGTATATCAAAAAAAAACTTGAATTTTAAATTTAACAATAATATTTATCAAGAAATATGATTTTTAAACCAAATTTTATTTTTTATTTAAAATATAGAATTTTTCTATCAAAAATAGCATCCCAAAACTTTCAGCTTAATAAAATATTTTTTAACAACAAACAAAAAAACACTTTCAACCAGTCAAATTAAACCAGAAAAGACGAATTTCTACAAAAAAGTTCAATTTTTAAGCCAAAAGATTAGTTTTAAAACAAATAGGATTACTTTTTTTAAACAAAATTGTTTAATTTTTAACCAAATCATTAAATTTTTAACCAAAAAACATTTTCATATACAAAAAGTTCTAGAATAGAAATATAGTGACTTATATTTTAACCAACCACAATTAAAATTTTAATTTAAAAAATGAGATTCATAAAAAAAACGCATTTTCAATAGAATAGTTGGTTTTTTAACAAAATGGTTCAACTTTCAAGCCAAAAAGAAAACATGAATTTTTAATTAGAATGATGATAAAAAATACTTCTAATAGTTTATATGTTGCTTGAGAAATATTTCAATTTCAAATAAAAAAACATGTTAATTGAACAAAAATGCGAATATTAACGAAATAATATAAATTTTATTTCTAAAAAGTTCTGTTTCTAATCATAAGCAACACTTTTGAACATCCCCTCCCCTACTCCCCCTGCATTTCCCTACTCCCACTCCCGATACTTCAACCTTCGCTTACTTTCACTTCCCCAACTTTTTTCTCATCTAATTTCCCCTCTCCTCACTTTCCTAATTAACACTTATCCTCCTACCCCCCACACATTTTCCCTTACTTCCCAACCCCGCACTTTCCCTACCAGGTCATCTCTCCTCATTTCCTTTAGTTCCCCTTCCATCACTTTCTCTACTTCCCTCGCCCTCACTTCGCCTACTTTCACTCACATCCTCTGTCCTAATTTCCCTCGAATTTTATCAACCTATTGCTTCTCATTACCTCCCCGCCCCTACTCCCCATACATCCCCCTACTTCTAATCCCGAGACTTCAGCCTTTACTTCCTCTCACTTCCCCAACTTCTTTATCATTTACATTCCATTTTCCTCATTCCCTTAACTCACACTTCTCTACTGCTATTCTCCCATCCCAAATTTCCCCTCACTTCTTAGGCTTGCACTTCACCATCCGGTTAATTTCTACCGTCAATTTCCTTAGCTCCCGTTCCATCACTTTCTTTACTTCCTTCGCCCTCACTTTTCCTACTTCCACTCCCCTCATTTTCCCAACCCCCTCCCAGCATTTTAACTTATTCTCATAATTCCCTCCTATCATTTTTTATCACGTCCCTACTACCGCCCGCCCCCCGTTAT
>NC_046661.1:148449567-148470895 GCF_010883055.1 Belonocnema kinseyi | reverse complement strand
CTTCTCTTCTTTTCATTTCTTCTCACTTCTTCTACTTCTTAAACACTCATACACTCTGCTTATCCTCCCCCTGCATTTTTCCTCACTCCACCTACTTCCCACACACTTGTCTCATCCCATTTCCCCTAATTCTTCTCCCATAATTTTTTCTCACTTCTCCTACTTCCTAATCCTTTTAATATCCTACTTATCATCCCGCTGCGTTTTCCCTAACGCTTCCTACTTCCCCTACTGTCGTCACACCAAACTTCGCCTACTTCACCTCCCATAATTTCTTTTCCCTTCCCCTACTTCTTAACCCCTCATATGCCCTACTTGCATTTTTGCTTAAACTGCATTTTTCCTTACTCCACCTACTTTCCAAACTCTTTCCTCGTCCCATTTCCTCTACTTCTCCTTACATTATTTCTCCTTATTTCCCCTACTTTTGAACCCCTCGTGTACCCTATTTATCCTACTTCTGTATTTTTCTAAACTTCTTATATATCCCCTAGTCTCGTCCTATCCCATTTCCTCTACTTATGCTCCCATAATTTGTACACACTTCCCCTACTCCTGAACCCCCATATACTCTACTTATCCTCCTCTGCACTTCTCCTTACTTCCCCTACTCTCATCCACTTCCATTCCCCCATGCATTTGCTCCCCTAATTTCCCCTCACTTTCCTTCACTTTCCCTTCGTGTTAAAAATTACGAGAGACAGTAAAGAGAATTCAACCTTGAAATACCCTTCTTCCTATTTTTCTCTCGACTTTTATTATTATCATTATCATTATTATTATTAATAAATTAGAAAAAAAATAACAATGAAATTCATCTAAAATAATATATTGAAAGAAAACTAGTAATTTATTATATTTATTTAAAAATTTTAATATTTATTCTTCATTGTATGTTTAGTGTGGATCCGTGTACTATCTCGTGACCGAACTTGCTACTGGTGGTGACCTCTGTACCCATATCAAAAAACAGCCCTCGGGTCGTTTGAATGAAAATACTGCGAAGTTTTATGCGAGGCAACTGGTTGCAGCCTTGGAACACATGCACTGTAGGGGGATCGTCCATCGGTGAGTTGAATCTATTAAAGTGCTATTTTAGGGGACGAAATTGGGTTAGTAGGTACGGACAAAAAATCCTTTCAAACCAGCCACTTTAATCTCCTGAAAAATATCTTTAAGCACCAGTGAATCTGATTTTCATGTGTTGAAAATACACAATTTCAACGCTTCAAATTGAAAACATAAAATTTGAAAAGGCAGATGGAAAGCGGGAAGAGCTGAAAAAGATTGGAACTATGACCTTTCACATTTGACCCCTGACATTTGCCCTTTTTCTTCTTCTCTTTGACTATTGACCTCTGACCTATGACTTCTCACCTCTGGCACTTCTACCTTATCCTGTGACTTCTGACCTATATCCCTTCCTCCTTGATCTTTGACCCTTGAACTTGGACGTACAATATCTAACCGATAACCTTTTATTTTTAAACCACAGAATTTTGAATTCTGACCTTTCATCTTGGACTACTGACCTTTCATCTTTGACTATTAACCTCCTATTTTTTTACTATTAACCTCTATCCTATGACTTTTCGCCTTTCTTTTGTGACTTCTGACCTATGACCCTTTGCACTTGACATTTTTTTCTTCTGGTCACCCTTTTGACCTCTTTTCTTTATTTATTGATCTCTGATCTATGACTCCTGACCTATGACCTTTCATCCTTTAACCTTGAAATTTAATATTAATGACCTTTTATATTTGACCTTCAATCCTTCACCTTTGACATATGATATCTGACAACCTTTACCCTTCATTCCACATATTTAATTCTTATGAACTTTTATATTTGACCTTGAACGACTAAACTATGACCTTTCATCTTTGACCCATGACATTCAATCTTCAAATCCTCACATATTGTAAAGTGATTTTTAAATAAAATAGTATAGTAATAGAGGTATAATTTGTTGTAAATAAAATTAATGTAGATACAACTTTAATTTCATTATGACACAAAATAAGTTGACCCGTAAATTCAAAACGATAAATTTTCAACAAGAAAGTTAAGTTTTAATGAAAAAATATTAATATTTAATCCAATAGTTGAATTGTACAAAAATTGCATTTACAAAGAAATAGTTTAACTTTTACGAAAAAGAGAAGAATTTTCAGCAGAATAGTTAACTATTCGACAAACAAGATTTTGATTGCTAATTAACAGAAATTCCGCTCCTTCATAAAATACCACTTTTCAAAATAAAGTTGATTCTTCAACCAAAGTGCTGAATTTTCTAGCCAATAATACAAACATTCAAGAAAATAGTTGAATTTCCAATCAAATTGTTAAATTTTCAACTAAATAGTTAAGTTTATAGAAAAAAAAAACAAATAATAAATTTTTTAAACAGATTCAATTTCAATACAAAAATTAATAGTTGAACAAAAGTTTATTTCATCCATAAAATACCAGTTTTCCAAAAAGTCGATTCTTCAAACAAATTGCTTTATTTCCAAGCAAAAAATACAAAGATTGAACAAAATAGTTGAATTTTCAATGAAATATTTGAACTGTCAACTAAATAGTTCAATTTTTAACAAAAAACGTTATGCTTGATATTGAAAACAAACGGATTCCAATTTTAAATTAACAATAGTTAATTCAATTAAAACCAATGAATTTTTAATAAAATAGTGGAATTTTCAACAAATAAAGATTTTATACCAAAACATGCATTTTTAATTTAAAAACTTTAACTTTGCAGAAAAACAGACGAATTTTAATCAAATAGTGAAATTTCAGAGCTAAAAATAAAATTTTTTTACAACATAGTTGAATTTTTAACATAAAAGTTCATTCTGAACCTTGAAAGTTAAATTTTCAATCTATAAAAATGACTTTTCTATAAAACAAAAATCAAATTTTAATCCCAAAGGACACAAAAAAGTACATTAATTTTCTACCAAGAAGTTGCATTTTTCAGTAAAATATCGATTTTCTATCAAAAATAAATTTTCAACCCAAAAAGATAAATTTATAACAAAATAAGTTAACGTTTAACCAAAAATTGGAAAAGTTCAAACTTAGATTTTGAATAAAAGAAATTAAATTTTTAAAAAGTAGAGTTTTTAAATAGACAAGAGAAGCACTGAACTAAAAATATAATACTAAGCTTTTCAACTAAAAAAAAAACTAACTTCTATAGAAAAATATTTATATTTTCATATTGGAAAGTTACTTCTGATCCCAGTAAAATTGATGCTTTCATTAATTAAAAAATGTTGATCAATTTAGAAAAGTGATTTCTACATTTTAATTGAACTACGTTTTGAGTGAATTTTAATTGATAATTTATTTTCTCCTTATTTTTTTAATTCTTATTTTTGTCTCTAATTATCCGAAAAATAAAGAAGTTCGTGAGTATGTTTTTTAATCGTAAATCTTTTTCATGCTTTTTTATCATAAAAATTGTTGCCATTTGAAAATAGATTTCCGTTCAATCTTAAATTAAAAATTTAACTTTTTAAAAATAAAATTTAAACTATTTGACTGAAGATGGATATTTTTTAGCTAAAAATTCAACTATTTGTTTGAAAATTTATGTGCTAAATGAAAAATTCCTATTTTTAATAGAAAATCCATCAATTTGGTTGAAAATGAAGTTCTTCGACTGTAAATTCGACTTTTCCATTTTTAGTAGAAAATTAATGTTTGCTGGTTCAAAATTCAGAAATTTAAATGAAAATTCGTATTTTTCAATAGAAAATTCAGCTATATTTTTGAAAATACACGTTTTTTGTTAAAAAATCGATTTTTTTTAATAGAAAAATATCTTTTTCTTTGAAAGTTAATCTTCTCGTCTGAAAATTCTTCTTTTAGTTCGAAATTAAATTTACTTTGTTAAAAGTGAAACCCCATTTTTCAACATTATTTATATTTTATTCTAACTTTTTAATCATTCAAAATTATTTTTTAGTTTAAAATTCGTTTTTTTTTTGTATAAATCCATGCTTTTGGATGAAAATTCATCTTTTTGGTAAAAAATTTAATTATTTTTAAAAAATATTCATCATTTTGGTTGAAAATTGATCTTTCTAGTTCAAAATTTAAATATGCTAGTCAAAGCTGTACAATTTTATTTAAAATTAATTTACTTTATTTCAAAATGTAATTATTGTTTAAGAAATTAAATATTTATCATTTTACTTGAAAATTTATCTTATAAGTTGAAAATAAAATTTGTCGGTTAAAAGTTGAACTCTTTTTTTTAAATTATTAAATTTTCTTTTTGAAGATTCTTCATTTTAATTAAAATTTTTGAGTTGACAATTTTTTTCTTTGAATTAAAAGGAATTTTTTCCCGAAAATTGAACCATTTTGTTGAAAACCTGTTTCATTTTTGCATGCAAATTATATAATTTTTTTCAACTGAAAATTGAACTATTGCACGAGATAAATATTCCATAATAATAATTAAGAACTCTTTTCTTTGGTTGAACATTCATCTTTTGGCTCAAAATTCAATAATTCGATTTTTGGTCGGAAAATGTTTTTTTTTTTTATATTGTTAGTTGAAAATTAATCTCTTTGGTTTAAAGTTTAACTATTTTGTAAAAAAAAAATCTTTTGTAATTGAGAATTCAACTACTTGTGTGAAAGTTAAACTTTATTATTAAAAATTAATTTTTTTTGGTTTAAAATTTATTTTTTAACTAAAAATTCAACTTTTCCATTTTTTAAACATTTATCCCTTTTAGTTAAAAACTCTGATTTTTTAGAACAAAAAAAATCATTTTCTTGATTTAAAATTTCATTTTTGTTGGGTAAAAATGCATTAATTCCGTGAAAAAATTAATTTTTTGCTAAGAAGTCATATTTTGGTTTGCAAATTCAATTTATGAAAAGAAAATAAACTTTATTTATTTCTTGAGTAAAAATTTTTTTGTTGAAAATTCCTCTTTTTCGTAGTACAATTCTTTTTTTTACAATAAATTTGATCTTTTTTTGATTGAAATTTAAAGTATAAAACTTTTTTGTCAGGAATTGATCTTTTTAGTTAAAATATTTTAATGTTTATCTGAAATAATGTTTTATTGCGTTAATTAAGAGAGAATTTTAGAAGAATTATATTAGCACAACCTTAAAAAAATGAATAAATAAACAAGAAATAAATAATAATTCAAAATTATTATTTTCTATTGAAAATAATCATTTTTCATAGAAAATTTATCTTTTATTGGAAAATTCAACTATTCGGTAGAAAATTCGTGTATTTTTTGTATCATTTAGGATAAAAATTTCATTTTTTTTTGTTAGAAAAAAGTTATTGTCACTCAACCTTAAAAAAAATGAACATTAAAGAAACAAAAATAAATAACAATTCAAACTTATTATTTTGTATTAAAATGCTTTTTCTCTTTAATAAAAGAAGTTAAAAGAAAAAGGGACGGCTGAGAATAGAGAAAAATTAATAAATATTTATGAATTTTTTGCAAAAAATAAATATGTATATCTTGTATATATAAAAGCTTAGATATCTTGAAGACTCTTGGCTCGATCTCCACCCGCAGAGTGACTTATGGGGACCAGGTTTGAGGGATGTGGATGGCCATTATGAACCAAGTTGCATAATAATCGCATTAATATTGCAGCAAGGACTGGATATTTTTCCGGGGTGAAAATAGCGACATAGATCAAATCTTGTGGCCACTGGAGAACCGGATTTTATTTGCCAGTTGCAGATTTAGGTATTAGGTGGATGACCTACAAAAAAAATATTAAAAAAAAAATAATAATAACTTCGCCCCATACTCGAGTTGCTCTTTTCTATCTTGTTCAGTCGGTCACTCATGGATAAGGCAGCAGGGGACCGAAAAATGTGTCATGTAAAAAAATTCGAAGATTTATTACCTTTTGGGGATAAAAGGCACTAATGACAAGAATAATCCAAGTAATTAGGCAAAATCCTATTTAATCCAATTTTTCGTTTCTGGTTTTTTGTAATTCGCCGTTATCAAACTAATTCACTTTTAATTCGATCTGTAATGCCAGATAATCCATTTGAAATTCAGAATAATCCTCTTGTAATTCTGAGCAATCCACTTGTAATCTTCAGTTATCCATTTATCAACCACCCCTATCTAACTAATCCAGTTGTAATCCAACTGTATTCCTTAACAACCTATCTAAAATCCCAGATAATCCACCTATAATTCCATGTGACCTACATTCAATCCCTGGTAATCCTTTTAGAATTTTTAGCAATCCACTTGTAATCCAGAGTTATCCATTTAAAGCCCACAGTAATCTAAGTAATCCAAAGTGCTCCTAATTAATACACTTGCAATCCAGTTAATCCAATTGTAATCCTGATCAGTCCGTTTTTTATTTCTACCCTAGGTAATCCAGTTGTAATCCTAGGTAATCTGACATTATCTAAATAATCCACTTGTAACTCATCTGTAATCCCAGGTAATCCAATTACAATCCTTTCTGACCCACCAGTAATTCTAGGTAACCTGTCTGTAATCCCAGGAGCAATCCACTTATAATCTGGAGTTATCCACTCATCCACTGCCCTTATGAAATTAATCCACTTGTAATACACTTTAATCTTACGTAATATATCTAAAATCTTAGGTAGTCCACTAGGAATTCCAGATAACCTACATGTAATCCTTGGTAATCCACTAAGAAATTTCAGTAATCCACTTGTAATCCAAAGTTATCCACTTACAGTCCAGAGTAATCCAAGTGATCCACAGTTATCCTAGTTACTAGAATTGCAATGCTAGATAATCCAATTGTAATCCTGATTAGTCTATTTTTTATTCCTATCCTAGGTAATCCAGTTGTAATCCTTGGTAATCCGCCGTTATCTAACTAACCCACTCTAACTCATCTGTAATCCCGATAATTAAATTAAAATCCCTCATAATCCACCAGTAATTCCAGGTAACCTACTTGTAATCCCAGGTGATCCTCTTGTAATTCTAAGCAATTCACTTATAATCTGGAGTTATTCACTTATCCACTGCCCTTATTTAACTAATCCACATGTAATGCACCTGTAATCTCAGGTAATCTATATAAAATCCCAGATAATCCACCTGTAATTTCAGGTAACCTACCTGCAGTCCCTGGTAATCCTTTTAGAATTGTTAGTAATCCACTTGTAATTCAGAGTTATCTACTTACAGCCAAGAGTAATCCAAGTGATACAGAATGCTCATAGCTAATACACTTCCAATCCTAGTTAATTTAATTGTAATCATCATCAGTCCATTTTTTATTCCTATCCTATCCTATCCTATCCTAACTAATCCACTTGTAACTCATCTGTAATCCCAGGTAATCCAATTAAAATCCCTCATAATCCACCAGTGATTTCAGCTAACCTACCTGTAATCTCAGGTGATCCTCTTGTAATTCTGAGCAATCCACTTTTTATCTGTATTTATTTATTTATCCACCACACTTTTCTAACTAATCCACTTGTAATATACTTTAATCCCACGTAATCTCTCTAAAATCCTAGATAATCCACCAGTAATTCCACATAACCTACCTGTAATCCCTGGTAATTTTCTTAGAATTTTTAGTAATCCAATTGTAATCCAGAGTTATCCAATTACAGCCCAGAGTAATCCAAGTGATCTAGAGTTATTCTAGTTAATACATTTGCAATCCTTGTTAATCCACTTGTAATCCTTCAGTTCATTTGTACTCCTATCCTAGACGATATAGTTGTAATCCTTAGTAATTCGCCGTTATCTAATTAATCCACTTGTAACTCATCTGTGATCCCAGATAATCTAATTAAAATCCCTTATAATCTATCAGTAATTCCAGGTAACCTACCTGTGATTCCAGGTAATCCTCTTGTAATTCTTCGCAATCCATTTTTAATCGGTAGTTATCCACTCGCAGCCTAGAGTGATCTAAGTAATATAGAGTAGTCCTTCTTAAACCTTTTCCAATTCTTATAAGTCTATTGCTTTTCCTATACTAAGTAATCCAGTTGTAATCCTTGATAATCCGCCGTTATCCAACTAATCCACTTGAAATTCACTTGCAATCGCAGATAATCTATTTAAATTAGTAGATAATCCAACAGTAATTCCATGTAACCTACCTGTAAAGTGTATTCCTAAGAAATCCTCTCGTAATTCTAAGTAATCCACTTGTAATCTTGAGTTATCCACTTACAGCCTAGAGTAATCCAAGTAATCAAGAGTAATCCTTCTTAAACCTTTTCTAATTCTTATAAGTCCATTTTTATCTCTATCATAGGTAATCCAGTTTTAATTCTATGTAATCCACTTGTAATCCGCCTAATTATTTTAGAAATGCGAAGTAATTCTCTGTTAATTTTAAATAATCTAGCATGACACTAGGTAATCCGGCTATAATCCTTGGTAATTCGCCGTTATCCAACTAAATCCCCTTTTAATCCATATATAATCGCAGATAATCTACTTAAAACCCCAGTTAATCCACCAGTAATTCAAGATAACCTACCCATAATCCGAGGTAATCCTCTTTCAATTCTAATTAATCCACTTGTAATCCACAGTTATCCACTTACATCAGTGCGTTATCCCCGTTATCCAACGTAATCCTGGCTATTCCATTTGTAGTTCACGCTAATCCACTTCTAATCCAAGTCAGCCTATTCGTAATCCTCATTAATCCACTTTTATTCCTTAACCGTCCATTTGTTTTTCACTTGTAATCTGGACTTATTTCACATATCCAGTTTAATCTTATATGATCAAATTGTAATTGCAGCTAATCCACTCTAATGTCTAAATTCTGTTAATAAATTTATTCCAATCATAAATTCATAAATTTTCTACACAACTGTTTAACTTTGAAGCCAAAAATAGATCAATTACCTTTAATTTGATTCAATTTAAAACTTGAAGGTGTGATTTGAAAAAAAATTTAGCCCAGAAATTAAATATTCAAACAAATAATTAAATTTTTTTTTAATAATTTAATTTTCTACCAAATTGATTGAATTTTCAACGTAAATATGAATTCTCGCCAGAATAGTTAAGTTTCAACAAAATATTTATTTAATAGTATCGGCAATCGCAAGTTCTGTGGTTCGATTCCCGGTGGAACGAAGATATTAGATCTTTCATCAGAAAAAATTTAATTACAAAATTTTTTTAATTTATTTTCTATCTAGTCTGAAGATTACAGGAAGTATTTTCTGTTATTTAAAGAGTTAACTTGATCGATAGGTTATTTTTTTATTTTCACGATGGCGAAAAAGATATCTATACTGATTGATGGTAACTATCTCTGATGATAATGAAGATTCCTTTAAAGTAGTTTATTCTTCAACAACGTTACTGATTCTCTGGCCAAAAATACAAATATGCAATAAAATGGTTGAATTTTCAACAAAACAAAAATAATATTTTTAAACAAAAAAGATGGGTTCTCTACAAAAAGTTGAATAATTGATATACAAAATGAAAAAAATTTCAAATTAACAACAGTTAAATTCCCAGGTAATCCTTTTCTAATTCTAAGCAATCCACTTGTAATCCAACGCCATTTACTTAAAGCCTAGCGTTATCCAAGTAATTCAAAGTAATCCTGGTTAACCCACTTCTAATCCTTATAAGTCTATTTGTATTCCTCTCCTAGGTAATCTAGTTGTAATCCTTGGTAATCCGCCGTTTTCTAAATAATGCACTTGTACCTTACATGTAATCCCATATTATCTACTTAAAATCCCAGATAATCCAACAGAAATTGCAGGTAAACCTTTTGTAATTTTGAGTAATCTACTCGTAATCCAGGTTGTCTACAATTTTTCGATTGTATTCCACTTTTAATCTATCCTACGTAATCCTCTTGTAAGTCTTAAAAATACACTTGTAATCTGGAGATATCTATTCGAAGCCCAGAGTAATCCCGGTTAATCTAATTGTAATCCTTGTCAGTCCATTTGTATTCCTATCCTAGGTAATCCACTTGGAATCCTTAGTAATCTGCCGTAAGCTAACTAATCCACTTGTAATTCACCTGTAATCCCAGGTAATACTTTTGTAAATTTTAGAAATCTAATTGTAATCCAGAATAATCCACTTAATTATCCACATGTCCAGTATAATCCTAAATAATTCAATTGCTATGTCAGGTAATCCACTCGTAAGACGTAGAATTCTTTTTGAATTCCAAAGTAATTCACTTTGAATTCCAAATAATCTAGCATAATCCTAGGTTATCCAATTATGATCCTTGGTACGCCGCCGTTATCTGACTAATCCACTTGTAATTCACCCTTAATCTCTGATAATCGTTTTAGCATCCCAGATAATCCAGCAGTTATTCCGGATAACCTACTTGTAATCCCAGATAATCCTCTGTTAATTCTGAGCAATCCACTTGTAATCTATAGTTGTCCACTTACGGCTCAAAGTAATCAAAGTTATCCAGAGTAATACTAGTTAATACACTTTGAATCACATTTAATCCTTATCAATCCATTTGTATTCCTATCCTAGGTAATCTAATTCTAATCCTTCGTAATCGGGGGTTTTTAACTAATTACCTTGTAATTCACCTATAATCCCACATAATCTGTTTAAAATCCCAGATAATCCAACAATAATTCCAGGAAAACTACCTGTCTTACCAGGTAGTGCTTTTGAAATTTTAAATAATCCACTTGTAATCCAGGGTTATCCACTTAAAGCACCGAGTAATCCAAGTAATTAAGAGTTATCCTATTTAATACACTTACAATCCTATTTAATCCAATTGTAATCCTTATCAATCCATTTGTATTCCCATACTGGGTGATACAGTCGTAAACCAGCAATTTAAGGTAACCTACCCGTAATCCTAGTAATCCTCTTTTAATTCTAAGCGATCTACTTGTAATCCAGCGTTATCCACGTATATCCCAGTAATCCAAGTAATCCAGATAATCCTCGTAAATCTACTTTTAGTTCTTATCAGTCCATTTTTTATTCCTATTATAGATAATCCAGTTACAATACTTGGTAATCCGCCGTTATCTAACAAATCTACTTGTAATTCACCACCAATCCCAGATAATCCATTTAAAATCCCAAATACTCCAGTAGTAATTCCAGGTAAAGTACCTGTAATACTAAGCAATCCTCTTGTAATCCTTGTTGATACACTTTCAGTCATAGTTAATCCACTTTTAATCCTTCTCAGTCCATTTTCATCCCTATCTTAGATAATCCAGTTTTAATTCTAGGTAATCCACTCATAAGCCGGATAATTATTTTAGAAAGTTGAAGTAATTCACTTGTAATTTCAAGTAATCAAGAATAATCCTAGATTATCCAGTTATAATTTTAAGTAATCCGCTGTTATTTAACTAATCCCATTTTAATTCACCTTTAATACGCAATGAACCATTTAAAAACCCAAATAATCCAGCTGTAATTCCAGGTAACTTATCTGTGATCCCTGGTAATCTTTTTGTAATTTTAAGTAATTGACTTGCAATCTAGATTTATTCACTCACATCCCAGAGTAATCCAAGTAATTCAGAGTAATCTTGTTCAATCCAATTATAATGCCCGTTAATTCACTTGCAATCTACCTGAATCCATTTGTAATCCTCCTTAATCCACTTGTAATCGTTATCAGTCAACAAATCTGTTTAATTTTGAAGCAAAAAAAAGGGCAAATTACCTTCAACACAATTCAGTCCTCTTGTAATTCTGAGAAATCCATTTTTAATCCAGTATTATCCACTTAAAGCGCAAAGTGATCCAAGTAACCCAAAGTAATCCTAATTAACCCACTTGTAATTTTTATAAGTCTATTTTTTTCCTATCCAAGGTAATCCAGTTGTAATCCTTGATAATGCAACTATTTTCTAAATAATCCACTTGTACTTTACATGTAATCCTAGATAATCTTTTTGAAATCTAAGCTAATCCATCAGTAATTATTGGTAATCTACCTGTAATCCCAGGTAAACCTTTTGTGATTTTGAGCAATCTACTCGTAATCTAGAGTTATCTACTTACTTCCCAAATTAATCCAAGAAATCCAAATTTTTTCTAATTAATCCACTTGTGATCCGTTTTGGTTCAGTTGCATTCCAGTATAATCTAGAATAATTCCAATTATCCAGTATACTACTAGATATCTCATCTCGCTAATCGTTATCTAACCAATCAACTTGTAATTCACCTGTAATCCCAGATAATCCATTTAAAATCCCAGATTTTAAATCGCAATTTGAAGTGATCTTCTTGAAGCTAAGATTAATCCAGAGTAATCCTTGTTAAAACTGTTCTAATCCTTATCAATTTATTGCAATTCCTATCCTAGGTAATCCAATTGTAATCCTTGGTAATCCACCATTTCTAACTAATCCACTTGTAATTCTCATACAATCCCAGATAATCCATTTGAAATCTAAGATAATCCACCAGTAATTACAGGTAATCTACCTGCAATCCAAAGTAATCCTTTTGTCACTCAGATTAATCCACTTGCAATCCAGAGTTATCTACTTACAGCACAGAATAGTCCAAGAAATCCAGAGTTATCTAAGTTAATACACCTGTACTCCTAGTTAATCCAATCTTAATCCTTATCAGTCCATTTGTATTCCTATCCTAAATAATCCAATTGTAATTCTAGGTAATCTTCTCGTAATCTGCCTAATTACTTTAGAAATTCGAAGTAATTCACTTGTAATTTCAAGTAATCCAGTATAATCCTGGGTAATCTACTTGCGATTCACGTAATCCATTTGTAATCCTAGTTAATTCACTTTTAATCCTTATCAGTCCATTTGTAAATGGTATTGATGCTTTTGTAATCCCATTGAATCCCTCAAATAATCCTAGGTAACCCATTTTGTAATCTTAGGTAATCTGTTTTTAATCTCGTGTAATCCTCATTTAATCCTAAGTAATCCACATTTAATTGCAGGTTATACACTTTTAAATTGGATTAATTCTCTTGTAATCCTAGTAAATACATAATAATCTTGAGTAATCCTCTTGCAATCTTAGTTAATTTCCATGTATTCTTAAGTTATCCACATTTAATCGCAGGTAATCCACTTATAAACTGGAGTGATCCTCTTTTAATCTCAGTCAATCCATCAAATAATCCTGGGTAACCCAGCTGTAATCTTAGATACTTTACATATAATTCTAAGTAATCCACATTTAATCGCAAGTAATCCACTTTCAAATTGGAGTACTTCTTTTGTAATCCTAGTAAATCCATAATAATCCTAGGTAACCCACTTGTAATTTTGGGTTATCCACTTGAATCTTAGGTAATCCACATGTAATCCTAAGTAATCGACTTTTAAATTAGAGTAGTACTCTTGTAAACCCATCAAATCATATATTTGTTCTCTTAAATTACACTAAAATTCAGAAAAGTTTTCCTTTTGGATCAAAAACGAAAGCAAATTTTTCATATGTACAGTTTTTTCTAGTGCATAGTAATAAAAAATTATAAACAGAAACATAATTTTGGACGTAATTAAAATTTATTTTTAATTTGCAAAAAACATTAGAAAAAGTTTAGTATTTTTAGACTGACATTTTTTTATCGTAAACCACAGAAACATATGTTTTTCAAAAATGTGAGAAGTGTTAAAAAAAATTTCAAAAGTAAAATTATAACATGTTTGGGTAAAAGTCCGAGAAATTTCTGGTTTGACAAATTTCACTTTGTCCAAAATGTGTGCAAATAATTCAATAAAAAACATATTTGTTGCAGATTTAAAAAAAAAATTAGAAATCAAGCTGATTTATATTTTTTCATTTTTATTATTTTTTAATAGTAAAAACTATATATACAAAAAACGGTATAGTCATAGAACCAACAGATACTTTTATTTTTTACAAATATAAAAAAACCGGAAAATATTTACCGATTTTAAATTTTATTTTCCTTTTTTTTGAATACCAGTCCACAATTTTTTCCCTAAACTCAAACGATTCGGTTTGTTAAAATATTTTGCTCTCACACAATTCCCCATTTTTTACATACTCATCAGAGAAGGTGTCTGGCTGACGAAGATGTCTGTCTGTTTCCACAATAAATTTTGAAAAAATTAACCTATTGGATTAGCCTTTTGGTTGAAAATTCCTCCTTTTTAATAATAAATTTATCCTTTTTGGTTAAAGATGGAAGGTTTTTCATTCAAAACTATTTTGGGAAATAAGGGATGGAGAAGTAAAGGAAATTAGGAAGGGAAAATAAAAGTAAGTGAAAATAAGTGAAAGGGGGTAAGGGAAAATTATAAAAACGGAAATAGGAGGAAAACGGGAGGGGACCTAAATAAAGTGAAGAAAAATGTGTAGGTAGGGTAAGTACAGAGAAATTAGGCCATCGGTAGTACGGGAATTGAGGAAAAATAAGGGAAGGGGAAGTACGCGGATTAACGGGAAATAAAGGAACTTGAAGTAGGGGAAGTGATGGTAAATGAGAGGAGAGGAAGAAGCAGAAGTCTTAAGAAATAAAGAAAGGGTAGTAGAAGAGTTGAGGTAAACTGAGGGGAACTTAGAGGAAGGGAGGAAAGTGAGGGGAAGTGAGAGTAAATGTGGGGTGGAGAAGTAAGAGAAACTACGAGTCAGGAAATAAGCCTAAATAAGAGGTGTAGAAGTAGGGGAAGTGCAAAGAGGACTAGTAGGGTAGAGGAGGTGAATAGGGAGTAATAGTGAGGTCTGGGAAGAGGTAGGTGGAAATGGGTGTTTCGACTGCAGAAGTGTAGAGAGGGGGAAATTGCAGAAGGGAGGGATAGCAAAGGGTGAAATGGTAAGAGGGGAAGTGGTAAGAGGGGATGTGGTAGGAGGGGGAAAGTAGAGGATATAGGGAAGTTGTGGAATTAGAGTGAGGGTAGGAGGGAAAGTATGGGAGGAGAAAACTTGAACTACTTAATTAAAATCTTCAAAGATTACGAAACCTATTTTTGTAACTGCACGGCTCTCACTTTAACTCTTTTTTATTGCATTTTTAAAATGATAAATTTTCTTTATTATAAAAAAGTTAATAAATATTTTTTGTGTTTATTATTCTTTTTGTTTAAAATTGTGGGTTTTGAAAGAAAATGGAGTCAGCAAATGAGGGTAATTTAACAAAATTTTAATGAAATATTTTTTCTGTGGTTTGAATGAATCTGGCTCTAATTGCATACACGGTTTCTGCGAATATTAGCGTTGAGCTCGATGTGGAGGCCAAACTGAACTGGACTCAAGGTCCCAAAGGCAGACGGATGGTGACCCACTGCCCTTCGCACAACCAGGCTTTAATACGAACTGACTAAAATAAACGTTTCTGACATTCTAAAGCTTCTCATTTTTATGTTATATTTTTTTAGTTTTATTACATTTTTAATATTTATATTCTATAAAAGATATTCTTAAGAAATAAATAAATAAAATTCTAAAGTCGAAAGGCAGAATGAGTCAAAATATTATTTGATATCCTTGTAATTTCGGGAAGACTGAAAATTGCCAAAAAGTAAAATTCTTTATTTCGGTAATGTTATATTTTGGGATTTTTCGGTTATCTCATTATTCAGACGTTCTAAATTTATGACAGTTCATAATATTCCCGAATTAAAAGATTCTTGTATAACTCGGTTCCCGACAGACTATTTCCGAATTCTAAAAAAAATCCTATTTTTAAAATCCCCTAATTTAAATAAGTTGAAAAATTGTTTTTTAACCCATATTATTTATTTATGGAAAATATTGAAATTAAATATTTTTAACAAAAAAAGTTTTTTTTTAGCACTTATTTATCTCAAAATTTATCATTAATTTTTTTCTTTATAATTTTAAATTTGATTTTACAAAAACTTTTCTGTAATTTTAAAAAATATACTATGCGGCTTTTGGAAAAAAAATTTTTATCTAGAATTATATTTTTTCCAATTATTATATTATTTTATGTCAATTTTTCCAATTATTACATTAGAGAGGAGATTGAAAAAGAGAGACGTAAATTTATATTGACAGAAAGATGGAGAAATATTGACTTTCATAGATAAACGATAGGAAGAGATAGAGAACAAAAGATTGAAAAATATAGACGGGAATTTAAATCAACATAGATAGAAAAACATTAATATGAGTAAATGCAGAATATGATGAGATAGAGAAGAATTGATTGAAAAGAAGACATTAATTAAATTGACAAAGAGATGGAAAGATAGAGAAGAGGAGGTTAAAAAAGATTTACGGGAATTTATATTAACAAAGATAGCATAATATTGACATGGTTATATAAAAGATAGGCAGAGATAGAAAAGAGGATATTGAAAAAGATAGACGTGCATTAGGATTTGAAAATAGATATAAAAAGATAGACGTTGATAAAGGTAGAATAGGATGAGATAGAGAAGAGGAAAATGAAAACGATTGACAGGAATTAAGGTCGACAGAAATAGAAAAATATAGTTAACGGATAAGATAAGATGTGATAGAGAAGATGGGAATGGAAAAGATAGAAGAGAATGTAGATTAAAGGAGATAGAAAAGGTTGGACATTAATAGATTAACTAAAGGATGAGAGAGAGTAGAGGAGATTAAAAAAGATAGGCGAGAATTTAGATCAACATAGAAGGACAAATATTTTCGTAGATAAAGAATCGGATGAGATAGAGAAAAGGGTTTAAAAAAGTAGACGGGAATGTAGATTAACAGAGATAGAAAAGGATTGATATAAATATACGAAGGATAGGAGGAGATAGAAAAGAGGGATTGTGAAAGATAGTCTTAAATTTAGATTGACAAAGAGATAGAAGGAGATAGACGTTGATAGATGTATTATGGTATGTGATAGAGAATAAAAAATTGAAAAGGATAGAAAAAGATTGAAGGTGAAAGATAGATTAAGAAGGGATAGAGAACAGAAGACTGAGAAAGATAGGCGGGAATTTAGATTAACAGAGATTGAAAATAATTAAAATAAATAGATAAATTATAGGATGAGATAGAGAAGTGAGCATTGGCAAAGATAAGCGGCAATTTAGATTAAACAAGAAATAGATAAGGATATTCGTTTATAGATGTAGTATAGGGTGAGACAAAGAAAAGAGTTTTAAAAAGTTGGACAGGAATTTAAATTAATAGGGATACAAGAAGACTGATATAAATAGATAAAGGATGGAGAAGAGGCGATTTAAAAAGATAGATATAAATACAATTTACAAAGAGAAAGAAAAAGATAAACGTTGATGGATTTAGGATATTATGAGATAGAGAAGAGGAGATTAAATTTCACACATGAATTTAGATTGACAAATAGACAGAAGAGATAGAAGTTGATAAATATAGTATAGGATGAGATAGAAAAAAAGATAGAAGAAAATAGACTTTGAAAACAGAAGCTGTAAAAAGATAGACGGGAATTCACGTTAACAGGTATAGAAAATTATTGATGTGGATAGATGAAGGATAGGATGAGATAGAGAAGAGGTTATTGAAAAAGATATACGTACACTTAGATTGAAACATAGATCGAAAAAGAGAGACGTTGGTAAATGTAGCATAGGATGAGGTAGAGGAGAAGAGATAGAAGAAGATAGACGGAAATTTAGATTGATAAAGGGATAGAAAAAGAGCGACATTAATAGATGTTTTATAGGATGAGATAGGGAAAAGCTTGAAAAGATAGACCGGAATTTACATTCACAGAGATAGGAAAATATTGACGTGGATTGATAAAGAAAAGGATTAGATAGAGGGAAGGATATTGAAAGTTATAGACGTGCATTTAGATTGAAAAATTGATAGAAAATAATAGACCTTTAAAAATATAGCATAGGGAGAGAGAAAGAGAGAAGAGGTGCGTGAAAAAGATAGACGGGAATTTAGATTAACAGACATGGGAAAATATTGACGTGAATAGATAAAGGATACGATGAGATAGAGAAGAGAGTATTGATAAAAACAGAAAAAGATAGATTTTGATAGATGTATAATAGGAGATAGGGAAGAAGAGATTGAAAATTATAGACGTGAAATCAGATGGACAAATATACAGAAACAGATATTTGCTAATTAGGTAATAGATAGAAAAAGATAGACGTTGATAAATTCAGTAGGGAATGAGATAGAAAAGAGGAGATTAAAAAAGATAGAAGAGCATGTAGATAAAGAGGGATAGAAAAGGATTGACGTAAATATATGAAGGAAAGAATGAGATAGAGAAGAGGGCATTGACAAAGATAGGTGGTAATTCAGATTCACAAAGAGATGAATAAGGATAGTCGTTTATAGGTGCAGTACAGGGTGAGACAAAAAAGAAGAGCTTGAAAAGGATAGACGGGAATTTAAATGAATAGAGATACAAGAAGATTTTTATAAATATATGAATGATAAGATAGGATAAAAAAAGGCAGTTGAAAAAGATAGACATACATTAAATTTATAAAGAAATAGATTGAATTTAGATTAACAGAGATAGAAAAGTATTCATATGAATAGATAAAGGATAGGAAGGGATAGAGAACAGAAGATTAACAAAGATAGAGGGGAATTTAGATGAACAGAAATAGAAGAAGATAGACTTTGATAGATTTAGTATAGGATGAGACAGAGAAGAAGAGATAGAAAAAGATAGACGTGAATTTAAATTGACATAAAAATATAAAAGTTTGACGCTGAGAGATAGAGGATATTTATTGATATAAAACAGAAGATTGAATAAGAGAGATGGGAATTTAGATGAACAGAAAAAGAAAATTATTGATATAGATATATCAAGTATAGGATGAGATAGAGAGGAGAGCATTGCCAAAGATTAACGGGAATATAAATTAATAGAGCCACAAGAAGATTCATATAAACAGATGAAGGATATGATGAGATAGAGAAAAGGCGATTGAAAAAATTGACATAAATTAAATTTACACAGAGATTAAAAAATATAAACGTTAATGGATTAGGGATATGATGAGATAGAGTAGATTAAAAAAGATAGATGGAATTTAGATTAAAAGAGATAGAAAAATATTGATCTGGTATGGGATGAGATAGAAAAGAGGACATTGAAAAGAATAGACGTACAATTAGATTGAAAAGTAGATGAAATTGATTAGAGGAAATTGAAAAAAATAGACCGGAATTAATATGGACGAAGAGATAGAAGAAAATAGACGTTTATAAATGTAGTGTAAGATCAGACAGAAAAGGAGAGGTTGAAAAAGATAGACGGAAATTTAGATTGACAGTGAGACAAACAAATATTGACGTGAAGAGATAGAAAAGAGAAGATTGGTAAAAATGGTCGTAAATATAGA
Organism: Belonocnema kinseyi; assembly: GCF_010883055.1. Taxonomy (NCBI): domain Eukaryota; kingdom Metazoa; phylum Arthropoda; class Insecta; order Hymenoptera; family Cynipidae; genus Belonocnema; species Belonocnema kinseyi. Next base: position 148,451,603 of record NC_046661.1, on the reverse strand, counting down.
TCGACAAAGAGATAGAAGGAGATAGATGTTGATAGATATCGTGTGGGATGAGATAAAGAAAAGGAAATTGAAAAAGATAGTCGAGAATTTAGATTAATAATGATAAAAAAATATTGACATTGATAGATAAAGGGTATGATGAGATAGAGAATATGGTATCGACAAAGACAGACGTACATTTGAATTGACAATTAAAGTTTAATAAATAGAAGTTGATAGATATATGCTACGATGAGATGAATAAGAAGAGATTGAGAATTAAATATATAAATTTAGATTGACAAATATACAGGAAAAGATAAACATTGATAAATGTAGTATAAGATGAAATAGAGAAGAAAAGATTGAAAAAGATAGACGGGAATTAAGATTAACAGAGATGAAAGAATACTTACATGGATAGACAAATGATTGGATTAAATAGAGGAGAGAGTATTAAAAATAATAGACGTACAATTAGATTGAAAATTAGATGAAATGGAGAAGAGGAGAATGAAAAAGACAGACCGGAATTTAGATGGATGAAAAGATACAAGAAGATAGACGTTTATAGATATAGTATAAGAGGAGATAGAAAGCAGAAGATTAAAAAGGATAGACAGGGATTTATATTGACAGTGAGATAGAGAAATATTAACTTGAAGAGATAGAGGATGGGAGAGGGTAAGATAGATAAAAGGTGATTAAAAAAAATAGCTGGAAATTTAAATCAACTGAGATAGAAAAATATTTACGTGGATTGATAAAGGATATGATGAGATAGAGAAAAAGGGATTGAAAAAGGTTAACAGCAGGTTAACAAAAATAGAAAAGGGTTGACATAAATGGGCCAAGGATAGGATGAGATAGTGAAGAGGAAATTGGAAAAGATAGACGGAAATTTAGATTAACAGAGATAGAGAAATATTTACGTGGATAGGTAAAGGATAGGAATAAATAGAGAAAAGGGTATAAAGAAAGATAGGTGTACATTTAGATTCCAAAACAGATAACATAGAGAAGAAGAGATTGCAAAAAAGGACGGGCATTCAGATCAAAAGTGGGGTAGCGTAATATTGGCGTGGAGAGATAGAGGACAGGAGAGTATAAGATAGAGAAGAGGGGATTGCAAAACATTAACAGAAATTTATATCAACAGAGATGAACAAATATTTACGTGGATGGATAAAAGATAGGATGAGATAGAGGAGAGAGGATTTAAGAAGATATAAGGGAATGTAGATTAATAGAGATAGAAAAGGATTGGCATAAATATTCTATATGAAGGATAGGAAGAGATAGAGAGAACGAGATTGGAAAATATAGATGTCAGCTAGATTGTCAAAGAGATAGAAGAAGATAGACGTTGATGGATGTAATACGGAATGAGATAGAAAAGAAGAGATTGAAAACGATAAACGGAAATTAAGAATAACAGAGACTGAAAAATATTGATATAGTTATCTAAAGGATAGGATGAGACAGAGAAAAGGGTATTGGAAAAGATAAACGTTGATAGATGTATATTACAATGTGATAGTGAAGAGGAGATAGAAAAAGATAGAGGGGGATTTATATTGAAAATGACAGAATGAAAGTAGGATGAAAAGTATAGGATGAGATAGAGATTCACAAAACAGATAGAATGGATAGATACAGTAAATAGAATAGGATACACTTTCTCTATCTCTTCCTATCATTAAGATTCAAAATTATTCAAAAGAATAGAAGAAGAGATAAAATTCTTTTTAAAAATTCTTAACGATTCATGTGAACATTTAAAGTGGCCAAAGGGCGGACATTTCGTCCACAAAAAGTTTGGCCAAATTGCAGGTTGTATATGGGTCCAATGATACAGTCGTCACATGTTTCTGACTTTCGGTTCTGCCAGCGAGAGTAAATTTTCGCGATGGTTCCGTTAGGCAATCACAATGAATCAAACGGCTGCGCTTGCGCTTACATTTACGATTGTTGTAAATTACTCGACCTCTCTTTTTTTATTTCATTTTTTTTATTTTTTACCTTTGCTCCCTTGCTCTTTAGTCTTTACCCCCCCC
>NC_046661.1:148424890-148449510 GCF_010883055.1 Belonocnema kinseyi | reverse complement strand
CCCCCCCCCCCCTCCAGGTGTCTTTCTCTCTTTCTTTGTCAAAATTTCTGCCCATTCCTATCTCTATCTCACTCTATCCTCCTCCGCTCGTCTCTATAATTATCCATTTCTCACCCTCGCTTTCAAGTGCGAAACTTGCCGCCAAGTGTAAAAAAGTTTTATTACCAACCAACGACTAACTGCATACGTAAATTGCACGAAAATCCTCCGGCGCTAACGAACGACTCGCCTTGTCTGTCGACCCACTAAGAAAATTTATATTCTCCCAGAAACCGCGAGGAAATAAAATTCTCTTTAATGTGCGTTTAATTTTTGTTGTTTTATTTTATTTTGGGCCATTTCTTAAGCAGGCTTAAAAAAAACGTAATGTTTTCATGGTAGAATCTAGATTGACGAGGGAAAAAAAAATATTTCTGTGGGGGCGCGAACCCTCGATCTGATCCTAGAGACTCGAGTCGAGAACGCTAGAACCTGAGTCAGAATCGAAACAGGTAAATTTGTAAGCAGAAATGATGAAATTTTAAAAAATGGATTAATATTCAGTCGAATAGTCAAGTTCTTAGTCAAAAAAGATCAAACATTTACTGAAATTTGAATATAATTAATTTTACGCAAATGGTTGAATTTTCAGCTAAAAACGATACATTTTTAACTAATTATCAAATACTTAAATTTGCAGTTAAAAAATTAATTTTGAACCATAAAAGAATTAAGTTTAAACAAAATAGTTGAATTTTCAATAAATGACGTGGATCTTCAAATAACAAAGTGGATTTTTACAAACTATTTCAACTTTTGAACAAGCGGTTAAATTTGCAACCAAGCGGATTAATTTTTTACCAAAAAGAGATATTGACAAAAAAATACATAAAGTTTAAACCAAATTTTTTTTAATTTTCAACTAAAACCTATCAAATTTCGACCGAAAATAGAATAGCTAAATTTTCAGTTCAAAAATAAATTGTCAAAAAAAACGAATTTTCAACTAAAAGTTCATTTTTCAACCAACTAAACAAATTTTCAACATTTTCGTACAAAAAAGGTGACTTTTTAACAAAATAATTATTTTTTCAACAAAATATTTGTATTTTTAACCATTTATATAAAAATTTTAATTATCAACCAATTTAAATAATTTACAACAAAATAGTTAAACTTTCGAGCGAATAACATGAAATTTCAACAAAATAGATGAATCTTCAATCAAATAACCGAATTTTTACACAAAAAAGGTAAATCATTAACAAAAATTTGAAACCAAATAGTTGAATTTTGTAACAAAAAAGTATATTTTTTTAGCAAAGGGTTAACTTTTCAATCTAAAACGATTAAATTCTTATCTAGAAAGACAATGCTTAAAAAAGAGTTATATTTTCAAAAAAATAATTTAATTTTCAACTAAATTATTGAATTTTATACGAAGAGAATAAAAAATTTTACCAACAATAATGAATCCTCAACGAAGAAAATTAATTTTTAACAAAGTAATTCCACTTTTAACTATAAAGTTCAATTTTCAACCAAAAACAATAACTGTTTACAAAAAATGCAAATTTACAAAAAAATATATAAATTTCAAACCAAATTAATTAATTTTAAACTAAAAACGATTAATTTTAATTTTAAAAATAATTAATTTTCAAAGACGAAGGTACAAACATTCCAAAAAATAATTTAATTTTCAAGCATCAAAATGAATTTTTAACAAAGTAGTTCGACCAAGTAGTTGAACTTTCAACCAAAAATGGTTAATTTTCAATGAAAAATTGAATCGTTAATTTTTCTACTCAAAATGATTAATTTTTCACCAAGAATAAAATAATTAATTTTTCAGTTAAACAATAATTTAAAAGAAAAACGAACTTTCAGGAAAATAGATCAATTTTTAACAAATAAAATAAATTTTCGAAAAAAAGAAACATGGTTCAATTTTCTAAAAAAAATTAATTTTTTAACCATACAGATACATTTTCAACAACAGCAAAATAATTATTAAAAAAGAAGTTTCATTTACACACAAATAGTTTAACTTTCAAATCAAGGGAAAAAAATTTCAACAAAATAGTTAAATTTAAAGAAAAATTAATTTTTAACAAAATAGTTTGATCTTCAACTAAAATAAAAAATCTTTACCGAAAAAATTAATTTTTTAACAAAGGACTTCAACTTTCATCAAAGTATTTAAAATTTTTATTTAAAAAAATGATAATTCAACTAGAATTTTTTTATATGAAAACAGTTGAATTTTTTACCAAATTGCTACATTTCCAAACAAAAAGATTAATTTAAAAAAAAGAGCCATCAATTTTGAATCAAAAATTGAATAATTAAATTTGCAGTTCATAAATTCGATTTTTAACCAAAAAAACGAATTTTTCAAAAATAGTTTAATTTTGAATTTTTAAAATGATTTTTCATTTAAAAAATTAATTTTGAAGAATCTAGTTAAACTTGCAACCAAGCTGTTGAGTTTTTTAGCAGGGACATTAATTTTCAATTAAAAATGACAAATTTATAACAAAATATTTTAATTTTTGAAATGCAAATTTAATTATTTCATGTTTGCTTCAAATATGACCACTATTTTTTACCAATAACATGAATGTTTAACAAATTAGTTCAATGTTTAATCAAGTACTTGCCTTTTCAACCAGAAATGAAACAATTTAGTTTTCAGACTACAAACTCATTTTTTAAAAACGTATTTCCAATCGAAAATAGTTTAATATTTAAAAAAAATAGTATAAGTTTCAACTTGAAGCAGTAAGTTCAGAACGAAAAATATAAAATTTGACTTTTCACTTAAAAAGAATTAACTTTTATCAAAAAATATTAGGTTTTTTCGAATGGATTCCATTAATTTATTTCACATTTAAGCGAAAAATGTAAACAAAAAGATAAAGTTTCTTCAAAACAGGGAAAAAAGTGAATCTCCTTGAGGGCAAATTAATGTTTCGTGGTCAAATCTCGTTTGAAGAGAGAAAAAAAAATGTTTTTGAGGGGACTCGAACCCTCGATCTGACCCTAGAGACTCGAGTCGAGAACGCAGGCACCTTATCAAAACAACAAATATTTTAGAGTTAAAACTTTTTATTCATTTATTCAGGTTTCTGCAAATTGCATTTTTAATTTATATTTATTTCAGAGATCTGAAAATGGATAACATCATGCTACAAGATTCCAGAAAAGAACGCATTAAAATCGTCGGTTGGTTTCCAAACTATAAAAAATGAGAATTAAATACAGACCTCTGACTCTCGCCATTGTTGACACTTTTTCACACTTTTTTTAAAGGTGCAATTTTTTTAAGTTTGCACAAATTTGCAAAACATTTTTAAAAATTTTTAATATTTTGTAAATATTTTATATTGTTTTAAAGCGTTTAGAGTGCGTTTAGAGTGTTTAGAGGCCTGTGAATATTAATTATTTAATTAATTAATAAACTAATCAAAAACTTGTTTTTATTATAATACGATTCCATTTATAATAAAGATTTTGGATTGAGTAATATATGCAAATATAATGAGTTGTTAAATACTCACTGTGGATCGCCAGAATACGCTGCACCGGAACTTTTTATCGACGGGAAAAAATATGGACCAGAAGTCGATCTGTGGAGTCTGTAAGTAATTTTTTTGTTAAATAAATGAATAGTTACATTTTTTGATTAACTGGTCATTTTTTAAAAGAAAATATCACAAATTTAAAAAATCATTAATTTTTAACTAAAACGTGTTTATAGTCAACCAACAACGCCAATTTTTAACAACATTTTTTTCAACCAAAAAAAAAAAAAACTTAAGTTTTCTGGCAATATTTTCCAAAATTTTCAAAAATGGACCTAACCAAGATAATAGATTCTTTTTGTGATTCCTAGACAATTTTTTCATATTTTTAAACTCTAAAAAATTAATTTTAAGATCATGTTTGAGAAGATTTATAAACATTTCAAAATAATTTCAAAATTTTAAAAAAATCTGTAAGATTTTAAGGGAATTATTTTAATTCTTCTGAATTAAAAAATATAAATATTTTTAAAACTTGGAATTATTTCAAGATGTAGTTAAAAGTTTTAAATAAGTTTAAAAAATAATACAAAAAAAATTCAAGCAAAGAATAGATTTTCAAAGATTTAGAAAAGAAATTTAAGCTTTCAAGATAATAACAAAAAATTTCTTAAGATTCCTGGAAAAAATGTCTAAAATTGTATAAAAGGAATCTGAAAAATGTTTGATAAATCTTTTTTATTTTGCAGAATAAAAGAAATGTAGTTAAAATTCTATTAATATCAGTTTTGAAAGATATTTATAAAAGTTTGAAAAATATTTCAAAAATAATTTAAAATTTTGAAGTTTTTTTGAGAATTTTGAAAAATCTGAAGATAATAAAACAATTTTATTAACATTTCTAAGAAAATTTCAAATAATATTTCACTTTGCAAAATAAATTTTAATAGAATATTTAAAAAGATTTTAAAGGATTTCAAAATATTTCTAAAATTGTAGAAGAAATAGAATCTTAAATTTTGAAATATATTACTTTTTTAATTTTACAAACAATTTAAAGTTTCAAAACATTTAAAACAAAATTTCGATTTTTGAAGATTTGAAATTTAAATTTTGAAGTTTTTTTAAGGATTTTGAAAGATTTTAAGATAATGAAACAATTGTATTAACATTTCTGAGAAAATTTAAAATAATATTTCACTTTGCAAAATAGGTTTTAAAAGAATATTTAAAAAGATTTCGAAGGATTTTCAAATATTTTTAAAATTGTAAAAACAAGAATTTTACATTTTTAAATATATTAAATTATTTTTTTAATTTTACAAATGATTCAAAGTTCCAAAAAATTTAAAACAAAATTTCGATTTTTGAGGATTTGGAATTGAAATTTTGAAGTTTTTTTAATTTTTTGGAAATATCTTAAGATAATAAAACAATTTCTGAACATTTCTCAGAAAATTTCAAATAATATTTCACTTTGCAAAATAAACTTTAAAAGAATATTTTAAAAGACTTCAAAGGATTTCCAAATATTTATAACATTGTTTTAAAAATTTTTAATTTTAAAATCTATTGAAATTTTTTTGTAATTTTACAAATGATTTAAAGTTTCAACAAATTTTAAACAACATGTAGATTTTTGAAAATTTGGGATGTAAATTTTGAAGTTTTTTAAAGCATTTTGAAAGATCCTATGATAAGAAAACAATTTTCTTAACATTTCTGAGAAAATTTTAACTAATATTTCACTTTGGAAAATAAATTTTACAGAATATTTAAAACGATTTCAAAGGACTTCAAATTATTTCTAAAATTGTAAAAGAAGAATCTTAAATTTTGAAATATATTAAAATGTTTTTTAAATTTTACAAATGATTTAAAGTTCCAACATTTTTTTAACAAAATGTCGATTTTTTAAGATTTGGAATAAACATTTTGAAGTTTTTAAGGATTTTGAAAGATCTTAAGATAATAAAACAGTTTTCTTAACATTTCTGTGAAAATTTCGAATAATATTTCAATTTGCAAAATAAATTCTAAAAGAATATTTAAAAAGATTCCAAAGGATTTCAAAATATTTATAAAATTGTAAAAAGAAATCTTAAATTTTGAATTATATTAAATATTTTTTTCATTTTGCAAATGATTTAAAGTTCCAAAAAATTTCAAACAAAATTTCGATTTTTGACGATTTGAAAAAAATGTGAAGGTTTTCAAGAATTTCGAAAGATTTCAAGATAATAGAAAATTTCTCTTATGATTCGTTTGAAATTTTTTTACGATTTTTCACTTTGAAAAATGTGGTAGATTTCCAGGAAATTATTTTAATTTGTCGTAATTTAAACTCATTTTGCGAAAACTCGCTTGATTTTTTAAAAGATATTTAAAAATTGTCGATAAATTTCAAAATGATTTTTCATGATTCGAAATTTTTTAAAATAAAATGTAGATTTTTAAATATTTCAAAATAAATGTTTTAAGCGTTTTCAAGATTTCGAAAGATTTCAAGATAAGAAAAAAGTGCTCAAGATTGCTGGGAAAATCTCAAATGATTTTTTATTTTGTAAAATTATTTTTAAGAAAATATTTTAAAATATTTCAAAACCAATTTCTTTGTCTAAAATGCAATTGAAGATTAAATAATTCGAAATGACTTAAAATGATCGAAAATCTAATTTAATAGATAGAGAAAAATTTAAAAAGAAAATCATAATGGTTCAATTTCTAATGCTTTTAACTTAAAATTGTTTAAAATTATATAATTTCGAAATTTCACAAATAGATTCATTCTATAATTCAAAGCGTTGACAATGATAGCGTAGATTTATATTTTTTAACCATAAATATTTGAAATGTTCAATTTATAAAGTTTAAAATTTAAAATTTTTCTGTTTAACGATATTTAATTACAAATTATTCAATCAAAAAGTGTTTAAAATTTTATACGTGTAAATTAATATATTGATTATTAAATTATTAAATTATTTAGAGAGAAAAACTTAACTTTTAAATATAAAAAAAATTATTTTTCAAATGGAATAATGGTCATCTTTTTCAGGGGAGTGGTTTTCTACGTAATGACCTCTGGTCGACTACCTTTTGTGAGTCCTCAGGATGGTCACACACCCTCGGATGAACGTCGTCGAAAATTCATTACTCAAATTAATCGTGGGCTGACTTCTCTCCAGGAGAAAAATATTTCAGCGATGTCCAATGAATATAAGGACGTCGTGAGTCGTTTGTTGATGCCGATCGCTCACAAGCGAATCACCATTCAGGAACTAAATTTCCATCCTTGGATTCTCGATCGAAAAAATTCGTGGACCAAAATCAACTCAGAATCGAATTTCGATCCCGTCGAACACACTGAGGTAGCAAAAATTTCAAATTTATTCTTAATTATTGATTTTTGAATTTATTTATTTTTCCAACTTTGAAAAATCGATACATAATTATTGATTTTTGTCGGTAGAATTACAGTTTTCGAGCTCCTAGTCCAAACCAAACCGGTTTTTATTTTTTTGTGTTGAAAAAATTCATGCACATCCACTGGGATTTGAACCTAGGTCAGTCTATATATTTCCGGAAATGAGCTGACTGGGTAAGAGCACCAGCCGGAGCTAGATAGGAATTTTTTTATAGTTAGAGAAAAAAAAACATTTTTCCTTGAAACATTTATAATAATTCAATATTCTCAATATTCTTCAACTTCTAAATTTAAGGCTCGTACATTTAAAAAAATTAAAATCAGTTTTACTTTAGAGACTACAAAATTATAAACGATTTCAAAAATATTCGTCTTCAAAATTTATAATTTAAAATTATCATATTAGAGCCGTTGAAATTCAAAAGCTTCGAAATTAGAGAACTAAAATTTTTTTTTTAATTCTTCTTATGCCTTCAAATCCAATTTAAAAAATCATCAAACGATGGTAAATTCTTTTTAATTTATTTATTTTCATCTCTTCAACTATAAAGAATCGATATAAATTATTGTTTTTTATCGAATGAATTAAAGTTTTTGATCTACTAGTGCAAAGAAATAGTTTTTATTCTTTTTTTGTAAAAAAAAAAGATCTATCTTTGCTGGGATTCGAACCCCGATCGACTTATTGCCGATCGGGTGCAGACTAAGTGAGAGCACCCTAGTCCACCAGGCAATATCAAAATTCAATACTCTCTGAAACTGCAATTATACATTTTCAGATTTTTTAGCTTCCATTTTTCATTTCATTTGAAAAAAAAATAATAAATATGGAAATCTTTAAAAGAGAAAGAAGAAATTTAAACGTTTTAAGTTATTAATTTTTGAAATCGGGATCTTCCAATTCAAAATCTATTAAACACAGATACATTTGAATAGTTGGAATTTGTAAAATATAAAAAATAAGCTAGGAAAATTTAGGGAAAGAAGTACAAAAATTTGAAAATTTTGAATGACGTCGCCTCATTTTTGGCTTTTAAACAATTTTATTTTAACGCTTTCAAATGAAAAAGCGTTTAAAATTAAATTTCCAAATTTGCATATAAAGAAGTTTAAAATTTTCAGCTTTCGAAATCTAGATTCTTTAACATGGAGGCTTAACAATTTTCCTTTATTTTTCAAATAAAAATAATTTCACTTTTGAGGCCTAAAAATTATAAATTGTTTCGAATCCTAGTCTTAGAAATTAAAATTAAAAATAATCAAACTTGAGCCATTGAATTCAAAAGCCAAATTTTTGGGTTGAAAAATAAAAAATTTTAATTAATATGATTTTGAATAAAGTAAAAAAAATAATATTAAAAAATTGAAAATATGAAAATTGGGATGACAAATATTCAAAAAGAATCCTATCGAAAGATTTTGAACTCAAGAGCGTTGAAGTATGGATTTTTCAAAATTCAAATGTTTTCAAGGAAAGAAAGTTTAAAGAAATCTTTTAATCAAAGTTAAAAAAAATCAAACTAGAGATATGAGAATTCAAAAACTTAATTATTGAATTGAAATTCAAAAATAATAAATTAATATGCTTTTGAATAAAATTTTGAAAAATCAAACTATTACAAATTAGAAACACAAAAATTTGAATCACAAAAATTCAAAAAGTAAACTATTGAAAGATTTTCAACTTAAGGACTTTGTAGTTTGGATTTTTCAAATTTAAAATATTTTTAAAGCAATAAATGTTCAAGAAACTTTATTTGAAAGATCTGAAATATTAACTATTTATGATAAAAAATATTTTAAATTTTGAGCTTTCAAATGATACATTTTACCACATTTTTCAGTGTTTTTCAAATTGTTCAAAAATAGATAGTGATGGAATTTTTTTAAATTACCTTCAAAATTAAAAAAGTTAAAATTAGAATCCTACTTTTTAAAATTTCTTAATTAAAGGCGCACCTCTAAAATTGAAATGATAAGTTTTCAAATTTGCAAGATATAGAATTATAGATGATAAAAATTAAATCATTTTAACTTTATTTAAATGAAAAACTTGACAATCTTAAAAGAGAAATCCAAAATTTATAAATTCCAATCCTTAAAATTAAGATAGTAGTATAACAATACGGCCATTTATCGGTCAATGGTAAATCTGCATTACCGACCAATGGTAATTATGAGACGTCGGTAACTTAGAGTAGAACAGAACCTTGCTCCGTTAGTGGCTCCGTAGCCGTATAGCTATACTACTTGTTACCTTTCTAATTCATAATCAAATAAACTTGGTCGATCTTACAGTTTTAAAAACTTCAAGCTGATAACTTTTTCATTATCAGAATTTAAATGGGAAAACTTGGTAAATTTAAAAATTCGACAATTTTATCAATTATAAGCGCCTCATTTTAAACCCTTTGATTTTCAAAATTTTCGTGATAAAAAAGTTTAGAATTTTCAGTCAATGAATGTCGAAAACTAACAATTTAAAAGTTCTTGAGCTCCAAGTAAAAGTGTTTCGAATTTTCATTTTTTTAAAATTTAAATCATTTTAATTCTAAGGCATAGAAATTATAAATTTTTTTAAATTTTATTTTTAAATATAAAAATTAAAATTAATTAAACTAGAGCAATTGAAGCTCAAAAACTAAATTATTGGATAGAAATTAAATCATATTAAATTGATATGCTTTTGAATGAAGTTGTGAAAAATCAAACTATTTCAAATTAGAAACTTGAAAATTGGAATCACAGAAATTCAGAAAGAAAAGTATCAACGTTTTTTAACCTAAGGGCATTGAACTTTGGCTTTTTGAAATTAAAATATTTGCAAAGAAAAAACATCTCGATTTTTCGACAATATTGATAGCGATGCATTTTTTTTTAAATTACCTTCAAAATTAAAAAAGTTAAAATTTAAATTCTACCATTTAAAAATATTTCTTAGCTAAAGGCGTCGCTCTAAAATTGAAATGAGAAGTTTCAGAAGAAAAAAATTGAATTATTTTTATTTTATTAAAATTAAAAACTTAAAAATCTTCCAAGTTAAAGCTGAAATTTATATATTCAAAAATTCTAATCCTTAAAATTAGGATTGTAGTATAGCTATACGGCCATTTATCGGCTGATGGTAAATCTGCATTACCGACCCCGTAGCCATATAGCTATACTACTTGTGATCTTTCTAAGTCAAAATCTAATAAACTTGGTGGTTCTTACAGTTCTAGAAATTCAAAAATGAAAATTTTTTTAAATATCAAAATTTAAATTGGAAAACTTGGTAAATGTTAAAATTAGAAAATTTTATAAATTATAAGCGCTTCATTTTCAGTCAATGAAGATCGAAAATTATCAATTCAAAAATTCATGAACTTCCTATATAAAGAATTTCAAATTTTCATTTTTTTTTTAATTGAAACAATTCTAATTTTAAGGACTCGAATTTATAAATTGTTTCGAATTTTAATATTCTAATCAAAATTAAAACTAACCTAACTAGAGCTATTAAAGTTCAAAAAGTAAATTATTGGATAGATATTAAAAAATGCTAAATTGATATGCTTTTGAATGAAGTTTTTGAAAAATCAAACTAATGCAAATTGAAGAAATATTTTCAGTTTAATAGCGTTCAAGTTTGGATTTTTAAAAATTAAAGTATTTCTAAGAAAAAAAGTAATGTTCAAGAAACCTTATTTGAAGAATTTGGATTATTGACTATTTATGATAAAAAAAAGTTTTAATTTAATGCTTTCAAATGTTAAACTTTCTATTGCAACTTGAAAATCTTCAAAAGAGAAAGCTGAAATTTAAATATTTAAAAATGTATATCCTTGAAATTATGATAGATGTATAGCTATACGACTACAGGGCCACTTACCGACCGATGGTAAATCTGCATTGCCGACTGATAGTAATTACGGCATGTCGGTAACATGGTTGGCAAGTAGTATAGCTGTTAAGCAATACTACTTATGACCTTCCTAATCCAAAATCTAGTAAACTTTTAAGATCTCGAAATTATAAATCGTTTAAATTATTATTCTTCCAAATTATTTTTCAACTGAATCTATGGAAATTCAGAGGCAGAATAAGTAAAAGGTTAAAATACATTTTTAAATTGAAATTCTTTCAAATAAAGTTTTCAAATCAAACTATTGAAAATTGAATCATGAAAGTTTGTTCGTTTCAAAATACGAAAACTTTGGTATTCCACGCCCAATTTCTTATTTATTCGACCCTTTTATAATTTTTAAGTGGCAATATCCGTGAGGTATAAAAAACATCATTGGTGGCTCGTCTGAACCCTCCGATAAAAATTCCCTGTTGTGATAACTCGCAATGCGTAAACTATTAATAGGGATCGAAAATATAACTCGAGGGTTGTGGATTCTTCCGGTAAAAAATCTGGGTTACATAAATATGAAAAATAATCTTTGAAACTTGTTCCATCAAAACAGTCTTACCTAATTTAAAAATAATTTACAAAAAAATTTGTGAATGTAAACTAAAAAATGTTTTAAATAATGTTGAATTTTCAAACAAAAAATATCAATTTTCAACTAAATAGTTGAATTTTTAACTAAAAATAAAACAGATTAATTCTCGGTCAAAAAATGAAGTTTTCAATAAAAGACACGGATTTTTAAACTAAAACTTAATCTTGAATCAACAAAATGACCTTCTAACAAAAATCTTAAATTTTCTATATTATCAATAAATTTTCGACCAAGAAGATTATTTTTTTACCAAAAATAGACGAATTTTTTGTAAAAAATTTTGATTTTTCAATCTCTAAATATAAATTTTGAAACCAAAAAAATTAACTTTCGACTCAAAAAAATGAATTTCTAATAAAATTCTTAAATTTTCTAGAGAAAAGATGAATTCTCAACAAAAAATGTAATAATTGATATTTCAAAAAAAAATTCATTTTAATTTAGAAACGTTGGAAATTAGATAAAAACGACGAATATTCAAACAAATAGTTTAATCTTTAACAAAAGAAAATAAATTTGTGTACAAGAACATTAATTTTTTACCAAATAAGAGGAATTTTCAAGAAAATAAATGAATTTTTTACCAAAAAGCTGAATTTTTAACTGAAAAATATTAATTTTAAACAGTCGTTCGTTTCCAGTTGAAAGTTCAAATATTTGTTTCAAAATCCATTTATTTTTTTGAAAATTCGTATTTTAGTGGAAAAAAATCCTGTTCATTGAAAATTCATCTTTTTAGGTTAATAATCCAGTTATTTGTTTAAAAACTTTTGCTGTATTTGATTAATTATTTAATAAATTTTTTTTATTGATACTTAATTAATTATTATTTATACTGTTTAATTATTTTATTAAAAATGTAACAAATCTTATTTTTCAAATTAAAAATACCAGTTTCCGACAAAACACTAACATAACCTAAAATCAAGTAATTTTTGTTTTATATACCCGATTTGCGTTGAAAAATTCTAAGCTAACCCATTATTGTTCAAATATTTTTAATGTTCCATGAAATCTAATTTTTTATTAACGCTATAAGTTTTAGAACGAATAAAGTCTATGAAAAAGTAATTAAATTTTTTAAAGGATTGCAAAGTCCTCTTCAAAACCTATATCTAATGATTTATTTTTACTTAAATTAGAGATTTCCTGTTTAAAACACCAAAATAACCTACACATTTGTAAGTTGTGCCATCTTTACAATTTTTTTATTATAATTTTTTTAAATAAAAAATATCACGCGCTAAAACGAAAAAAACCTAATTTAATTCAAAATTGTTGAATATCTTTATCTTATTTAAATTTCAATAGCTTTTGTTAGAAAATGCCTGCTTTCTATTGAAAATCCCAAATAGCCTAAAATTGTTTAAAAGTTGAAAAAATTCTTCCAAATCTATTTTCTTAAATTAAAAATTCCAATTTCCAGCAAAAATATTTACATAACATAAAATTGTTCCAAATTGTAAATCTTTTTTAATACCTATACTAATTTCTGGTAAAAGGCGTTAACACAACCTTAAATTATTCCAAAGTTGTAAATAACAAAAAATTGTTAAAATGTGAGTCTTTTTTCACATGTTTAAAATATAATTTTTTTTTAATTACCCTACAATTGCTTTAAAAAAAGACAATCTTCTTTGAAATCTAAATATCTTTAATAAAAAAAACTTTCGATAAAAAACAAGAATAACAAAAATAGTCCAGAATTGTTCAAGATGTTTAATTTCATAATTTAAAACAAAAATTATTGGACTTAAATCTAATAATTTGAATCTAAAAATTCCAATTTCAGTTAAAACTCACCAAAATAATTTAAATTTGTCAAAAAATATAATTTTTTTAAGTCTAATAGTTTTTTTGTTAAAAATACCAATAATTTTCTACGAAAAACACTAACATTTAAAATAAAATGAAAAATTATTAGTGTAAAGCGTGTCAAAAGGTAACCTAACCTAAAATTGTTGAAAATATGGAATCTTGATCATAATTTTTTTATTAATGCTAATTTTCTGTGAAAAAGAAACTAACACAACCTATAACTCTTTGAAATTTTAAGTCATTTTCGAAATTTCATGATATAATATCTAAATTCTTTTAAACAAAATATTAATAACAATCAGGTTTTTAAAAAGAATGACTGCGAACTTTTCAAGAGATATCTTTTCACCACTTTTTTAGATAAGAAAAAACAATATCCTTTAAAAAAATGTTTTTAATTGCATAAAATAAAATTTTAAATAGGCATTGGATCAAGTTGCGCATGCTGCCCACTTAAACAGATCATCTGTACAAGAAAAAGTGTCTCAAAAAAAATTCGGAGACATTGGAGGAATGTACAACATAACGTGAGATTTATTTTTATTCTGTCTGTTTTTAAACAATTTTTTATAACAGATGCATGATTCCAGCCTTTTTCGGTGCTTTTCAAGCATGTTGGTGTCAGAGGGAGTAAAAGTGTACTTTTTCTCCCTAGAGCGTAAAATTGTGACGTCAGATGTAAATAATGAAAATTATATTCATCCATTCTTTCTTCCCCTTCCTAAATATTAGCGTCGCTCCCCTATAATCTTTAACCTCCTTCATTTCTTTTTTTATGGGTACCCCTACTCCTTTTTCCCATAGCTTGAGCCACCCCTCTCCTCCCCATCCTCTATTGCACGAGGTGTTTTTTCTTCTCTTCTTATGGTTTCTTCCTCATCGCTTTCCCTAACATATTTTTCCCCTCATTTTCTAACTTCTTTTTGTCTCTCTATTTACTACCTTCTACACCTGTTCTGCCGTCCTAACCTTCTTTAACTCTTCATTAAACCTGTTATTTCCTGCTTCACTAAGTTTCGTAGACCTTCCCTGTTTATCTCATTACTCACTATGAGACAATCATTTAACGTTCAGTACCTAAATTCAGAATCTTGATTTGGAATTTTCTTACTCTTGTCCCTCCCCTCTTCCCTTCCTCCCCTAACTCCTGTTCTAGCATTAAAATCTCAACTTGTACCCCAAATCTCTTTTTTTTTATCAGTTCTGTCGTCTCCTCTATTGTGTCCTGCACATCACCGTTTATATCTCTCTCTTGTCCTTTCTTTTCATACATTCATTCTTTTTCCCCATCACCATTCCTTTTATCAGAGTTGCTTTTTTCTTTCCCCTGCCAATATTTTTCTTAACTTACACTCCATATTCCTTGTTACACATATAAAATCATCCTCTATTGTCTCCGAGGTTCGGTATAAGACCCTCTTCTTTCTTATCGTGCCTCTTATTTTCCCATTTCTTTAATTTCACTAGTACGATTTCCTCTCTTCCTCACGCTTCCTTTCGTACAGTTTGCTCTTCCTCCATCTCTACCTTAGCATCCCTCTTCTTTAGCACATCTCTCACTCCTTTCTTTAATTCCTTACCCCCTAATCTTAGAATCTTTATCACTACATCTATCCCCCCCCTCTCTCTCTCTCTCTGTTTCTCTTTCTCTTTCCATTCTATTCTTTCTTTTTTCCTCAGCCTTTTCCTCTCCTTATTCCAACTCTTCCCACTACTATTCCAAAAATGATTTTAATTTTTTAAACTTGATGAAAATTTTAATATTTAATTTTTTATTTTATGAAAAATTTTAATATTAAAGTTTTTTTCAAAATTGTTGTTAATTAAAAAATTTACTTGTTATTTTTTTCTCTCCTCTTTCCTCCTACCTTTTTGTGCATCTCTATTACATCTATCATCATTTTGCGCATTTCATTTAACGTTGAAATTTTAATTTTCATAAATTTTCAAAAATATTCGGAATTTTAGAAATCTTGGAAAATTTCATGTATTTTCCAAATTTCATAAATTTTCTTAAATGTTGAAAATTTCATTTTACATTTTAATAGCTTTATAAACAAATTAAAAAAATGTTCATAAATTTGTTAAATTTTATAAAAGTTTCAATATTTAAAAAATTTTTTTAATTTGTAATCAAATCATTTACTTGTTTTATTTCCTCTTCCCTCTCCTCCTGACTTTTTTTGTTGTGGCTTTCATATAACGTTGAATTTTTAAGTTTTGTAAATTTTTAAAATTTTATAACCTTTAATTTTTAGTTATTATAACAATTTCAAGATTGAAAAAATTTCATTAATTTTTTTTTGAACTTCATAAAAACTTCCATATTAAAAAAATATAAGATTATGAGGATGCGGAGAGATTGGCAGTAGAAGGGAGGATAGAATCAGACCTTCAACCATTAAGATTGTCGATAATATGGAAGGACGTTGGAGGGCAAGGTGGGGAAGAATTATCGACGGAAGAGAGGGTAACTTAAACTAGGAGGGTGATCAAGAAGTAAACAGGAGCAGTTAGGAAAGGTGCGCCTCAAAAAGGAGGTGGTAAAGGAGGTATGAGAGGATCTAAAAGAGAAGGTGAAAGGATGTGCTAAAGAAGGTATTTAGAAAAAAGAAGAGAATGGTAAAACCGTGGTTGGAGATGGAATGTGAAATATAAAACTGAAGGTCAGAAGGAAGTACAGGAAGGAAAAAGAAGGAACTGCAAAGAGGAAGGAGTAATTAGAAATGCTGAAATATTTTAGCGTAATGTGTAAAAAATAAACAGCAGGAAATTGATAAAGATCTGGAAGAGAAGTTAAGAAATGTTCAGACAAATGGGGACGTGTGGAAGAGGTATGAGAGGAGTAGGACAACGAGAAAGGGGGAGGGGATTCAGTTAAATAAGAAGGAGGGAAAAAAAGAAATAAGGAAGATAAGGTCAAAGGTAGCAGGTATGTGCGGAGTGCAAAACAAAGAGTGGCTGTTTGATACACAAGCCGTTAGGGAGAGGCTAAAGGAGGAAGTACCAAATTATGGAGAAGAAAGGCTTTCCCATGAGGGTGGAGAGAGGTGGGTAAAAAGAGAATGTGAGAGGCGATGGTGGAGATGGGAGGGGAAGGGACCTGATCCAGAGGGTAAAGAAGGTATATGAACAGAAGAAAGACAGGATAGACTCTAGATTCTAGAGGTCGGAGTAGTAGAAGTCAGAGTAGGAGTGGTTAGGATATGTTCTCTCGCTAATGCAGATGATAGTGTTGCTGGCAAAAAGATAGAAGTTCTGAAAGACGATGAAGAAGTTGAGAAGGTACCTAGATAAGAATAGGTTAGAGTTAAGTGCAGAAAAGTTCAAGGTTTATTCAGGGAAGAAGGTGAAAAGGATAAGGGAATGAAGTTGAATTAGAAGGAAAAGACGTTACAAGAGATAAGACAGTTTGTGTACTTGGACTTTCGGCTTTGGAGGAATGCGGTAGTGGATGGTCATACAAAAGAGAGAGTTCGGAAAGAAAATGTAGTGATGAGGCCGGTATGGGAGTTAGGAAAGAAGTTGTTTGCAGATGTTTTTAAAAGAAGAATGCATTTTTTCGACTGACTAGTAATGAGTGTGTTATTGCGGAGGTGTGGGTGTGGAAGAAAAGTTAAGAGGTAAATAGAATACAAGAAAGTTATGTAAAGTGTTATGGATCTTGAAAGAGAAAGGTATATGAACAAATTGGCTACAAATGAATAAAGTGAGAAGGGTGAACGAGAAAGGTATAAAGGTGTAATGAAGTGTTCAAGAAAGTGTGAGAAAAGATAGAAAGACAATCAAGAGTTCCCGTTTGAAATTATGCATTTGTTGTAAAAAATTTATTATGTTTAATGCATAATATACAATTTTAACCAAAAATCCATCTGAATTTCGCTTGTTTTATTTACTTTAGAGTTCACGGAATGCTTAGGAAGAGTTCGGTCTCGAATCTATCTGAAAAATCTTCATCTAGTTTTCAGTTAAGACCTTCAGTAAGGAATTCCCTGATTGACCAAACTTACAAAATGATGCCAAGCAGGTATTTCTTAAATTTTTTTTTTTTAATTTTGAATTAAAATATTGAATGACCGATACGTACAAAATATTGCAGTAATTCTACTTGGTCGGTTCTGTGGCAGGCCTTTGGACTTTAACGAGTCAATGAAACATCTCTTTCCGGTTCGAGAAACGCCTTCACCAATTCCGTTTGTGAGAACAAGGACGGAAAATTTCGGCAGTTCTGTAAATCCACCGAAGCCCATTTCCGGAATTATCAGGAGAGAAAGGCATGTTGGGGAACATCAAAAGGAATATTCAAGATCGTTAAAAAAATCTACAATTTCGGTAAACAAACTTAATTCTCTTTACTTTCATTCCCAATTTTTTTTATTTAATTATTTTCATAAATCCTGGAAATTTAGTTTTTCGACTGTTGAAAGAAATTATTTTTAATAAAAAATAAAAAATTTCGCACAACTATTTACTTCTTCAAAAGTTTTTGACACTTAAATCTAAGCTTAAATTAGACTTTGAGGTCTGGAAACGAGGATATAGAATGACTGAAAAATCCCGAAAAATTAAAATTCTGACACTGTAAAATTTCAGAATTGGAAACTTTTCGACAGCTTATAATATTACCGAACTTGAAAATTCCAGACAGAAAATTGACGAATTATAAAATATTCGAACTAGCAAATTTGCAAATTTAAACAATTAAACAAAATTTTTCTCTAAATATAATTTATCTACTAAAAATACAACAATCAAATATTTTTATCCAAACAAAATTACTTTTAATGTTTAAGGTTTCTAAAATTGTTGTTTCCATTCAAAATAACAATAATTTATAAAAATATATATTTCTGGACAAACATTTTTTTAATTATTGTTATTTTAAATTGAAACCATAATTTGAGAAAATTGAAACTTCAAATAAAAAATTTTCGTCATAAAAATATTTGATTATAATATTCCTAATGAATAAATAATATTCATGAACAAATTTTGTATTTGTTTAATTTTGTGAATTTTGTAGATCAGATATTTTATAATTACAAAATTATTCATGACAAAAAAATGCCAAATTATAAACGTCCGAACTAGGAAATTCGCAAATTTAAATAATGAAAGAAATCATTTTTAATTAGTATTATTTTTTTATTCAACACTAATAATATTTTAGAATAATATTTTTTTCCAGTCTCTTATTAACTTGTTTTAATTGGAAATAACAATTATATACGAAAATAAATTTAAGTATAAGTGTGCTTCAAATGCAAAAACCATTTTTTACTAAGTTTCCTCGAAACCTATCAATATTTTCCAAAAATACTTTGCAGGATTCAGTTCAGAAATATGTTTTGTTTCCATTATTGACATTTTTAATTCAAAAAATAATTTATAAGAACTTTAAAAATTTCGTATATTTTTTTTTGATAAAAATATTTAATTATTTTCATTTTAATAAATAAATAGTATCCATACAAAACTTTTTTTTTAAATGTTTAAATTCCAAAATTTTCTAGTTTGTATATTTTAAATAATTTGATATAAATATTATTTATTCATTAAGAATACAATAATAAAACATTTTTATACAAAAAATAATTTTTAATGTTAAAAGTTTCTGAAAATGTTTTTGGAATTTAAAAAAAATCAATAATTAAAAAAATATATTTCTGAATTCAAATTTTCCTAATAAAAATATTTGATTATTTTATCATTCATAATTAAATAATATTTATGCAAAAATTAATTGTTTATGTTCAGGAATTTTGTTAGGCAGGAATTTTGAAATTCAGTATCATCATAAAATGTTCGAGAATTTCATTGTTTGGGAATTTTATAATTCGGGAATTTTACTATTCTGAAATGTTATTACTCGGGAATTTCAATATTCAGACTTTTTTTTATTCGGGAATTTTCCAATTCGATAATATTATAAACTGTTCGGAAATTTTATTATTCAGGAATCTTTCAATTCGGCAATTTTCGAATTCGTGAATTTCTTCTTTTTTTTTGAAATTTTATTTTTGTTGCAATTTATTATTAAAGAATTTTATTACTTGGGAATTTTATTTATCGGTAATTTTATTAATAATAAATTGTATCATTCGAGAATTTTTGAATTCGAGAATTTCATTATTTGGAAATTTTATAATTCAGGAATGTTATTGTTCAGAAATTTTTTTATTCGAGAATTTTATTATTCAGAATTCTTATTATTCGAGAATTTTATTATTCGGGAATTTTAATATTCTAAAATGTTTATAATTTGTGAATTTTAATATTCGGAAGTTTTTATTATTCGTAAATTTTCCAATTCGGTAATATTATAAACTGTTCGGGAATTTTATTCTTCAGGAATCTTTCAATTCAGTAAATGTATTATTCTAAAATTTTCGAATACCTCAATTTTATTATTCTGAAACTATATATTTCTAGTATTTTATTATTTGGGAATTTTATTAATCGTTTATTTTATAAACAGGTAATTGTATGATCCGGAAATTTTATAATTCGAGAATTTTATTATTCGGAAATTTTATAATTAGTGAATTTTATTTTTCGGAAATTTTATTATTCAGAAATATTATTATTCAAAAATTTTATCATTCGGGAATTCTATTATTCGGAAATTTTATTATTCGAAAATTTTTATTATTTGGAAATTGTATTAGTCGATTATTTTGATAATAAGGAATTTGAATTATTTCGAAATTTTCGTATTCGAGAATTCCATTATTTGGAAATTTTATAATTCGGGAAGTTTATCATTCAGGAAT
Source organism: Belonocnema kinseyi (assembly GCF_010883055.1). NCBI lineage: Eukaryota > Metazoa > Arthropoda > Insecta > Hymenoptera > Cynipidae > Belonocnema > Belonocnema kinseyi. The sequence continues at coordinate 148,429,496 of NC_046661.1, read as the reverse complement.
CTTTCATTTCGGTAATCTCTGTCAGAAATTTTGTTATTTAGGAATTTTTAAATTTGGTATCATCATAAACTTTAAAGGAATTTTTCAATACGGGGATTTTATTTTTTTACATATTTTATAATTTGGGAATTTTATTATTACGAACTTTTATTATCCGTAAATTTCAATATTCGGACATTTTTATTATTTTGGAATTTTCTAATTCATTAAATTTTATTAAATGGGAATTTTATTAATCAAAATTTTTATTGATAGGGAATTTTCTTATTAGGGAATATTATAATTCATGAATTTTATTATTTGGAAATTTTATTATTCGGGAATTTTAATATTCGGAAATTTTTATTATTCAGGAATTTTCAAATTCGGTAATATTATAAACTGTTTGGGAATTTTACTTTTTAAAAATCTTTTAATTCGGGAATTTTATTATTCGGAAATTTTCGAATTCCTGATTTTATTATTCTGAAATTTTACTTTTCTTGCATTTTTTTATTGGAAAATTTTATTATTTGATAATTTTATTAATCGACTATTTTATTAATAGCTAATTGCATGATTCGTAATTTTTAGAATTCGTGGATCTCATTATTCGGAAATTTTATAATTGGGGAATTTTATAATTAGGAAATTTTATTGTTCGGAAATGTTATTATTCGAAAATTTTATAATTCGGGATTTTTATTATTTCGAAATCTTATTATCCCTAAATTTCAATATTCGGAAATTTTTATTATTTTGGAATTTTCTAATTCATTAAATTTTATTAAACCAGAATTTTATTAATCAAGATTTTTATTGATAGGGAATTGTATTATTCGGGAATTTTCAAATTCGAGAATTGTATTATTCGAAAATTTTATAATTCGTTAATTTTATTATTCGGAAATTTTATTATTCGGTAATTTTATTATTTGAAAATCTACCATTATTCCCATTTGGGAATATTACAGTGTCAGGAATATTATTTTTCAGAATTTTTCAATTATACTTACATCAGGAAAAATTCGAGCCAATTTAAAAAAACATTTAGGATTTTTGGAAGAAATTTAAAAATACTCTATTTTTTTTTTTTTTTTAATCTCTTCCAGTTTAAAAATATTTTTAATCCCTTAAATACTTTTAAAATTCCAAAATATATGGTAAACTGATTTGAATTTTTCACAAAATTTTGAAAAATATATCAAAAATAAAAAAAGCCTCCTTAAAATCTCCTAGGTTTCACTTTAACATTTTTAGAAAATTTTCCAAATGTTTGAAGATCCACTGAAATTGTCTTTAAAAAGTAATTTAAAAAAATCCTTTAAATTTTTCTCAGTAATCTTAGATTTTTAAAAAATTATTTTGTAACATTTCAGAACATTATCAAGCTTTTTTCGAAATTTTCAAAAATATACATTTTATTTAAAGTTGTTTGAAATCTTCTCAAAATTTAAATTATTTTCGTATCTTTTCAAAACTTCTGTATATTTTCTTAAACAATTCAGTTTTACTAAAAATGTTTAAAATTATGCAAAATTACAAACATTTTCTGTATATTTTCCAGATTCTTTTTTGAAATATTTTTAATTCCTCACAATTTGAAATTCATCTTTTAAAATAAAACTTTTAAATAATTACAAAGTTTTCCATGAATGAATGAATAAATAAATAATACATCATTTAAATTTGCTCACCTTTTTAAAAGTTTGGGAAAGTTTAAAAATTACAATTTATTATTAAAAATTCCTCTTTTTTCAAAAATGTTTAAAAATATTTTGAAACAATGTTTATAACAAAATAAAATAACTTATTCTTAAGAAAAGAAAAATTCAATGCCCTTCTTGACCATGGTTTACTTTTGTTTACTTTTGATCAACTTTCTTTTTTTTTCTGTACAATAAACTCATTTCTCTTTAGCAATAAATACCCACTCATCACACACTTTTTGTTTCAATCCAACAACTGGAATTAAAGGTAATAACAGAAATTACATTTTTTTGAAAAGGCTCCTCAAGGAAACAGAATCGTCAGAAATCAAATGCCCCTTTCCACGATTTCGCGGCCAGAAACGGCGCCCCGAGCAGATCTCATTACTCAGAGACGTTCACAGAGGTATAATTACCAGGAAAAAAAGTAGCCAAAATTAAAAATTATTTCAGTGATGAAACAAGTTTTTTAATCAATTTTTTGGCCAGTGGGCCAGTTTATGTCAGAAAATATCAGGATCTGCAAGTGGTTGTTTGATTTCAATAAAACTTTGTAAAATTATAGTGGTACGTAAGAGACATTATAATGCCTGAAGGATTTTTGAAAAATTTTTTAAATACCGAGAGTAAATCTATTTTAAATTTTGACATTATTAAATCATTCATTTATTAAACATTAAATTAATTAATAAATTATTAGAATATTTAGAGGATTTTAACTTTTAATATTTTTTTAGAATTACGGTAATTAGGCAATGTTGAATTTTAGCATCACAATTTATTTTATTATCTATATTTCTGAAAATAAGTAACGGATTTTAATCAAACTTTGCGAAATTATAGGTTTATATAAGGGATAAGTGGTACCAAAAGATTTTTTCAGAAATTAAAAAATTATGGAAGTTATGCCATGTTAAATTTTGGCATCACATTTTTTTTAATTATCGATAATTTTCAAACTAAGAAAGAAACTTCAATTAAACTTGGTGCAAATATATATTGTTTTATAAAAGATATTTGCTACTCATAGGATTTTTCAAAATTTTCAAAATTACGGGATTTATGTCATGTTGAACTTTGGAATCACAATTATTCAATTATCGATATATCTAAAAATAAGTAACGAATTTAAATGAAAGTTAGTAAAATTATAGTTCTATATAAGACATATTTGGTACCAAAAGAATTTTTCAGAAATTAAAAAAATACGGAAGCTACGCCATGTTGAATTCTCGCATCATATTTTCGTTAAGTATCGATAATTTTAAAACTAAGATAGAAATTTTAATTAAACTTGGTAAAAATATATTGTTCTATAAGAGAATTTTCCTGCTCATAGGATTTAAAAAATTTTTTTAAATTACGGGTTTCATGCCATGTTGAACTTTTAAATCACAATTTTTTCAATTATCGATATATCTAAAAATAAGGGGCAAATTCAAAGAAAACTAAGTGAAATTATTGTTTTACATAAGAGTTATTTGGTATAAAAAAATGGTTTAAAAATTAAAAAATTACGGAAGTTTCGCCATATTGAATTTTGTCATCACATTTTTTTATGCGTTGACGTTTCGAAAACTAAAATACAAATTTTTATACATTTTGTGAAATTATAGTGTTGTATAAGAGAAATTTAAAACTCACAGGATTTTTGAAAATTTTCAAAATGACAAAAATTACGCCATTTTGAATTTTCGCATCAGAATTTAAGAAATTATTGATATTTCCAAGAATAATTAACGAATAATAATGAAACTTAGTGAAACTATGCTTTAATATAAAAGACATTTAATATCAAAAGAGATTTTTTTTAAATTAAAAATAGCCGAAGTTACGCCATGTTAAATTCTGACGCCACATTTTATTTAATTGCGGATATTTCTAGAACTAAGAGTCAAATTTAAATAAAACTATGTGAAATTATAGGTTTACATAAGAAATATTTGGTACCCAAAACTTTTTTCAAAAATTAAAAAATTATGGAAGTTATGCCATGTTGAATTTTGACATAATATTTTCTTTAAGTATCGATATTTCTAGAACCACGTGACAAATTTACAAGGAAACCTGGTGTCATTATATTTTTATACAACAGACATTTCATGTTAAAAAGATTTTTTTTTAAATTAAAAATTACGGGAACTATGCCATTTTGAATTGTGGCGTCACATTTTTCTTCATTTATCGATATTTTTAAAAATAAAGGACCTATTTCAAGGAAACTTTGTGAAATAACAGTGTAATATAAGAGACATTTAATGCCTAAAATATTTTCAAAAAACTTAAAAATTATAGGAGTTATGTCATTTTTAATCATTTCACATTTAATTTCTTAAAAAATTGATAATAAAAAATTTTTACTATTTTTTTAACTTTTCAGTTATACTATTTTTTAAAGACTTACAATGGGTTAGAGTAAGAGAAACATTTTCCTATGTTATAAAAAATCTAATGGCTGAAAGTCATTTTTCGTAATTAGCAATGATTAGCTGTTTAAAATCCATAGCCTTTGTTTAAATAATTAATAATTATTGTAAATTTAAAAAGTATCAAAGAAAAGAGTTATCGAAAAAAACACTTAGTTATTTCCTTAAGAAATAGTGTCTATTAATTGAAGAATAGCCAAACAATTTCGGGAATATCCATAAAGAAGAAAATTTTGATTCCAAAATTGAACATGGCGTAACTGTCGTAATTTTTAAAATTTTCAAAAATCCTTTGGGCATTAAGTGTCTCTTACGTGGCACTATAATATCTTCCAATTTTATTTAAATTCGTTTAACATTTTCAGAAATATCAAAAATTAAAAAAATTTTATTCCAAAATTCAACATGGCGTAACTCCCGTAGTTTTTGAAATTTTCAAAAATACTGTAACCATTAAGTGTCTCTTATCTAACAATATAATTTCACCAAGTT
>NC_046661.1:148393691-148424790 GCF_010883055.1 Belonocnema kinseyi | reverse complement strand
CTAACAATATAATTTTAGCAAGTTTGATCGAAATTACCTTCGTAGTTTCAGAAATATCGATAATTAAATAAATGTGATTCCAAAATTCAACATGGCGTAACTATCGTAATTTTTCAATTTTTCAAAAATCCTTTTGGCATAAAGTGTCTCTTTCATAACACTATCATTAAACTTAGTTTTATTCAAATTTGTTTCTCCTTTTCCGAAAGATCGACGATAAAAAAAAGTTATTACAAAATTCAACATGGCGTAACTGCCGTAATTTTCAAATATTACAAAAATCCTTTGTGTATCAAATATCTCTTATATAAAACTACCATTTAACTCATTTTCATTCAAATTCGTTACTTATTTTCGAAATCATTTATAATTAAATAGATTTTGATGCAAATACTCAATCTGACGTAATTCCAGTAATTTCTAGAAAATTTAAAAATCCTTTTGGCATTAAATGACTTTTATATAACACTATAATTTGACTAAGTTTCATTAAAATCCGTTACTTATTTTCAGAATTATTAAAGATTAAATAAATTTTGATACCAATATTCAGCGTGACATAATTCCAATAATTTCTAACAAATTTCAAAATCCTTTTGGCATCAAATGAGTCTTATATAACACTATAATTTCACTAAGTTTGATAAAAATTCATTGCGCAGTTTAAAAAATATCGGTAATTAAATAAACGTGATGCAAAAATTCAATATGGCGTAACTGCTGTAATTTTCAAATTCGTTAAAAATTCTTCGGACATCAAATATCTCTCATATAGAACCAAAGTTTCACCAAGTTTTATTGAAATCCGTTACTTATTTTCGGAATAATTGATAATTAAATCAATTTTGATGCCAATATTCAGCGTAACATATTTCTAGTGATTTCTAAAAAAAAATTATATCCTATTGGCATCAAATGACTCTTATATGACACTATAATTTCTCTAAGTTTTATCAAAATTCGCTTCGCTGTTAAAAAAAATCGGTAAATGAAGAAACGTGATACAAAAATTCAATATGGCGTAACTGCCGTAATTTTTTAATTTTTAAAAATTCCTTGAGGCTTTAAGCGTCTCTTATATAGCGCTATAATTTCAACCAGTTCTATTTGAATTCGTTTCACAGTTTCAGAAATATAGACAATTTAAAAAATATGATTTTAAAATTCAACATGACATAACACTCATAATTTTCAACTTTTTAAAAAATTTTTTGAACACCAGAAGTCTCTTATATAAGACTATATTTTCACTAAGTTTCATTGAAATGCGTTATTTATTTTTGGAAATATTTATAATTAAATATATTTTTATGCTAACAGTCATTGTGATGTAATTCCAATAATTTCTAGAAAAAATTCTTAATCCTTCTGACATTAAATGACTTTTATATAACACTATAATTTGACGAAGTTTTATTATTATTCGTCAAGCAATTTCAACAATATCGGTAATTAAAGAAACGTGATACAAAAATTTAACATGGCATAACTCACGTAATTTGTAAATTTTTCAATCATACTTTCATAATTAAGTGTCTCTTATCTAACAATATAATTTCAGCGAGTTTTATTGAAATTTCTTTCATAGTTTCAGAAATATTGATAATTAAAGAAATTTAATCCTAAAATTCAAAATGGCGTAACTGCCGTAATTTTGTAATTTTTTTTTAATTATTCAGGCTTTAGGTATCTCTTACGTAGCGCTATAATTTTAACCAGTTTGATTCGAATTCGTTTCAAAGTTTAAGAAATATCATCAATTTAAAAAAATGTTTTTTCAAAATTCGACACGACATAACTCTCGTAATTTTTAACCTTTTTAAAAATTCTTCGGGCACCTAATGCCTCTAATATGAAACTATAACTTCACTAAGTTTCATTAAAATTCGTTCTTTATTTTTTGAAATATTGATAATCAAATAAATTTTCATGCCAATATTTAACGTGACGTAATTACAGTATTTAAAAAAAAAATTTAATCCTTTGGGCACTAAATGTCTTTTATATAACTTAATAATTTCATCAAGTTTAATTAAAATTTGTTTCAAATTAAAAAAAATTATGAATTATTAAAAAAATGTGATGACAGTATTTAACATCGCATAAATTTTGTAATTTTTAAAATGATCAAAAATCCTCAAAAGTCTTGCGACCAATACAGATCCTGATATTTTTAAAATAAGCTAGACCAAATAGCTAATTTTAATTTCAGATTGGCTTCCAACAGACAAGAACTTCCAACTTCAAAAATGTTTTTGAAGAGTGGAGTGAAACTTCTCGCAAGCAATGATTTCGTTCAAGAATCCGCGACAGTCGGCAATAAAACGTTTGTATTTTATAAACCGGCTCAACATCCACAAACCCCCCAGGCCGTTACAAAAACGGCTATCACGATAAAAGCCACGAAGAAAGTAAGAAATTAATTTTTTTCTTCAGGAATAATATCAATGGAGTAAAATAAAATGATCAATTTCAAAGAATTTTAATTCGCTGGGAATCGAACCCAGGTGTACCGATTATCGGTTGAGTGCTCTTACCATTAAGCTACTTGAGAGATCAAAAGAAGAACCTTTTCTCACAGAAACACCAAGTAAACAATTTTTTAATAATAACAATAATATATTATTTTTATACGATATTATTAGGACATTAAAAAAAGTTGTTTACTTCGTGCATCCGTGATAAAAGCTTCTTCTTTTGATCTCTCCAGTAGCTTAGTGGTAAGTGCACCTAACCGGCAATTGGTAAGCCTGTGGTTCGATTCCCAGCGGAGCGAATAGGAGGGATCTTCTTTGACAGTTAAAATTTAATTTTAAAAATGTTATAAAAACGGAAAATTCTGAATTTGAAGGGTAGTTTCAGCTGATCGGTTATTACCATCCTGCATGATAATACAGATTTCTTAAATATTACGTAACATTTTTTAAATTATATTTAAAAATATAATGGACGTTTTCTAAAAAAAAAGAAAGGATTTTTAAGATCAAGTGATGTATAGAAATAAATAAAACAATATTTTGACGCAACAATGAATGCTTTTTAAACATTTTATAGTCACACAAATATTGAAATCACTTACAAGCAAAGAAGTATTGATCATTTATTTTTAAACTTATATAAACACAAATTTTATAATATTCTTGAAAAAATGAGGAAAGATTTTTGAATATTTCAGATGTGTCAAAAAAGAGTCTAGAAAAATATAAATAAATCATTTTTAAGGATTTTACAAAATATTAGGAACAATTCGAGCCTTTTAAAATGATGTTGGGAACTTTTAGAAGTTTGGAAATAAATAAAAAATATTTGATAAATTTTTAGAAACGCTTCCAAAGTTTAAAATATTTTTAATCTATTTAAAAACTTTTAAATTCCTACAACTATTTTTAGCTGGCTAGGATTTTTCTTGAAATTTTGAATAATCGTTAAAAATGTAAAAAAAAATCCTTAAATTTATCCTTGGAATTTTAAGAACATAGAAAAAATATTGAAATATTTCAGATGTGTCAGAAAAGAATACAGAAGATTTAAAAAAATTATTTTACATGATTTTTCAAAACATTAGGAAAAATTCGAGCCTTTTAAAAGGATATTTGAAACTTTTAGAAGTTTAGAAAAAATAAAGAATATTTGATAAATTTTTGGAAATGCTTCCAAAATATTTTCAATCTGTACCAACCCTCTTAAATTTCTAAAAATATTGTTACATGACTCATATCTTTTTTGTAAATCATTGAAAATGTAAAAAATTGCCTTAAAATCGTCGAAATTTTCCTTGGAATTTTAAGAAAATTTCTAAATATTATCGAAATATAAAATATTTGATAAATTTTCGAAAACGCTTTCAAGTTTTTAAATATGTTTAATCTACTCAAAACCTCTTAAATTCATAAAAATAATTTTAAGGGGTTAAAGTTTTTTTTTAATTTTAATAAATCATTTAAAATGTAAAAAATTGCCTTAAAATTATCCTTAGAATTTTAAGAAAATTAGAAAAACTATTGAAATATTTCAGATGTGTCAAAAAAAAATATAGAAGACTTAAAAAAAATATTTTACATGATTTTAGAAAACATTTGGAAAAAGTTGAGCCTTTTAAAAAGATATTTAGGACTTTTAGAAGTTTGGAAAAAATAAAAAATATTTGATACATTTTTGGAAATGCTTCCAAGTTTCAAAATATTTTTAATCTACTCAAAACTTCTTAGATTCCTAAAAATATTTATAGCTGACTCAAATTTTTATTTATATTCTGAAAAATCATTCAAAAAGTAAAAAAATTCATTCAAATCTTCCAAATTTTCTTAGGAATTTTAAGAACATTTTTTTATTAACTTGAAACCTTTCAAAAATCTTTTGAAATATTTTTAAATCTTTTTCAACGATCTCTTAAAGTTCTTTTTTAAAAATAATTAAGCATAACAAATTTTCCCCATAAATCTTAAGAAAATTCTTTTTTTAATCCTTTCTAAATTAATAAGCCTTCTAATATTTTTAAATTATTTACTTTTTCTCAATTCTGGAAATTTCAAAAAAAAATTCTTAAAATCTTTCAGAATCTTTTTTGACAACTTTATAAATCTTTAAAAGTATTTTAAAATCTTTTAAAACTTTTTCTTCTAATTAATTTTTCAAAATAAAAAATCATTTTAATTTTTCCTATAAACCTAAAGAATTTTTTTCATTTTCTTGAAACTGATAAAATTGCTAAAATATATAAAATTATATTTTATGGCAAAGTTTGCATAAAATCTTTTACACTCTTTTTCGAAATTTGATGAAATAATTTTTTTAAATTTGTAATATTTTTTAATTTTCTATTATAATTCATTAAATAAAATTATTTGAAATCATCCGATGAATCTTAAGAATATTTTATTTATTCTCTTTAAGCCCGCAAAATTTAATTTACCTAGAATTTTTTTTAATCCTGAAAAATTAAAAGAGTTTAATTTCAAATACGTACTCGATTCGAAAATAGCGAAAAACCTTCAAAATACATTTTGAACCTGGAATAATTAAATTTTTACCGAAAAAAAATACATTTTTAGCAGGAAAAGAAATAACATTTAACTAAATAAATAAATTTTCAACTAACCAACAACTTAACAAAATTTTTGAATTTTTATCAAAAAAGTTAATTTTTAACTAAAGAGTTCAATTTCAAACAAGAAAATGTTTTTTAAATCACAAAGAGATGCATTTTCAAATAAAAAGATGAATTTACAGCTAAAAAGTTTAATGTTTCACCAAAACTAGCATAATTAAATTTTCAATTGAAAAGTTAATTTAAAAAAAATTTGTTTAAAAAGAATTTCCAACAAAATAGTTACATTTGTGACTGAAAACAGATAAATCTTTAGCCAAAAACATTAATTTTTAACAAAGTAGTTCAAAATTAAATCAAGTAATTAAATTTTTAATTAAAAATGGTACATTTTTATCAAAAATGGAAGTTAAATTTTCAACCAAAAAAGTAGAAATTCGCAATAAAATATGGGGTTAAATTTTCAACTAAAATCATGATTTTCAACTAAAATGATAAATCTTCAAAAAAATTTATTTTTAACAAATAAATTCAGCATTCAAACAAGGGATTAAATTTTCAACTAAAAAAAAATTATAAATAAAAAACACCAAAAGTGGAATATTTAAATTATCAGTTAAAAAAGTTAATTTTCAACCAAATAAAAGGAATTTTCAATAAAATAGTTACATTTTCAATAAAAAAATATAAATTTTTAACGAATAATGTAATAGCTGGAGTTTCAACCAAAAATATTGAAATTTTAGGTAAAAAATAACTGTTCAGCAAAATATATATTAAATTTTCAACGAAAGAAATGAATTTTTAATTAGGACTATGAATTTTCAATAAAAACAAATTCTTTTTACCAAATCATTTCATAAATTAACAAAATAATTGAATTTTCAACTAAACTTATAAATTTATAACGGAAGAATAAGGACTTTCAAAAAAGTATATATTAAATTATCAACTAAAAAGATGAATTTTCAAACAAACAAAATTTTATTTCACAAGTTTTTCGAACGTTTAAACAAGTAGTTGAATTTTTAACTAAAAAAGATCAATTTTGTCAAGATCAGTTTGTCAAGAATATTGAAAGATTAAAAAACAAAAAAAATTATTTAAAATTTGAAAATTTTCAAAAAATTAATAAATTTTTGAAGATTCCGAATTTAAGCTTAAAAGCAAGGTTTCAAAACAATAAAAAAAATCTTAAGATTCCTGGAAATTTTTTACATTAATTTCATTTTAAAAAAATAATTTTAAAATAATTTTTATATTTATTAGAACACTAATTTTGTTTTATAAAATCAATTCAACAATTATTCATTTGAAAATGTTCAAAAATAATTTTAAATTTAAAATAATTTAAAATTAAAAAAGATTTGACGGTTTCAAACAAACAATTTATAAGCTTTGAAAGAAATTTGAAATGTTCCAAAAAAATGAAACAATTTTCTTAAGATTCCTCAGAACATTACAAATTATTTTTTATTTTTAAAAATTAATTCTATTAAGAGATTATTTAAAATAAATTGAAATCTGGAATATTTTAAGACCATTTTTTCAACTTTGAAAGATTCTTCGAAAATTCTATAACAAATTTAAATCATTCAAAAAGATATTTATGAGTTTTATAAAAATTTCAAGAATAATTCAGAATTTAAAAAGATTTTGGAAAAATTTAATTGATGTGTATATTGTTGAAGATTTCCAAATATGATTTTGAAGCTTTTCAAGAATTTTGAAAGGTTTCAAAAAAATATTACAATATTCTTATAATAAAAAATATCCCTATTTATAAAAAATTCTTCTACAGTTGGTTCCTTTGTAATTTTTTTCTTATTAAAATTGAAGTACATTGTTTAAATTCTTTTTTGTAAATAATTTAAGAAACAGATTATTTTTTGTGAAAAATCTGCCTCCTTACTCAACGGTTAAAATCAATTTTTTTAATTTTTCTGACAGCTTTACGTATGGAAAAAAATAATGTTTATAACCATTTTTCAATTAAAATGTAAGCCCCCCCCCCCCTTCCATTTGGCTATTTTTAAATTTTGAATTCCAGAAAAAATGTTCTGAAATACTTTTTTTGCACAGTATTATAACGTCCACTGAAAAATTATAAGCAAAACAATTCTGTTAATATTTTGTTAAAATATTTTAAATATTTATCAAACAGGAACATTTTCGAGGATAATGAAGAAAAGACTTTTGTCATTAAAAATGGAGACGCCTTAAAGATTGAATTTTTCTGAAGATTTCAAGATATTCAAAAGGAGTTCTTAAATTGGAGAAGTCCTTCATCGAAAAAAATCGAATTTTTATTATTGGAAATAAAAATTTATTGCAAATTTTGAAGTTTTTAAGACATGCCAGAAGTATGAAGAGAATATTAGTTATTTACTATATTTATAAATAGTTTTAATTATTTAAACTAAAAACGGCAAGAAATACTAAAAGGGAAATAAAGAAGTATTTTAGATCAAACCAATAAATTTTATAAGATTTTCTGAATGGTATTTTTTAATAAAGGGTACAAACATATTTCTATCTGTGTTATTATTTATATTATTTAATGCGTCGGCTCTAATTTATTTCTATTAATAAAAAAATTACTTTTTATTAGAAAAGTCATTATAAATTTTTAAATCAAATATTTGGATTTTCAACAAATAGTTTAAGTTTCAACCAAAAAATAAAACAAGTTTTAAGGGAATAGTTAAATTCTCAATAAAATAATTAAATTTTCAACATAATAGTTTAATTTTAAACTGAATTGTTGAATTTGAAAATAAAAAAGATTGAACTTTGACAAAAAATTTGTTATAAATAAAATAAAAATTAATTATTCTATAGAAAAATTAACTATTTTGTTAGAAAATTGTTATTTCCCTTTTTTTTTGAATATCTACTGTTTTTGTTCGAATTTTAATATTGTTCCTTGACAAATTGATAAAAAAAATAATATAGTTAAACTTCCAAAAAATAGTTTAATTTTTAACCAAAAAGACGAATTTTCGTATAAATAGTTGAATTTTCAACTGAAAATGATCAATTTTAAAACCAAATTGGAAGTGTTTTTCAGTAAAATGATATTAATTAAAAAAAAGGAATTTTCAACATAATTGTCAAATTTCTAACCACATAGTTGAATTTTTAAATAAAGACGATTAAACTTCAACTAAATAGTCGAATTTTGACATTCAAAAAAAAACTTCACTCACAAAAAGTTGAAATTTTAAACAAAAAAGAAAAAGCGAACTTTCAAGAAAAATAGTTTATATTCAATTAAAAATTAATTATTTTCAATTAATTAAATTAAAACAGTTAATTTTTTAACAGAATAATACTGATTTTCGACCAAGATTGGAAATGTTAAATTTTTAGTTAAATGATAATGATTAAAAAAAAGAAATTTTATAAAAAAAAATCAAATTTTCTACCAAATAATTCAATTTTTAAACTAAATAGTCGAATTTTAAATATAAAAAAGTAGACTTCCAAAAAACAGTTAATATTTTTAAAAATTTTACCTAAACAATTAATTATTTTTAATGAATTAAATCAAAATAGTTACATTTTCAACCGGAAAAGATCAATTATCGAGAGAAAAATTGGAAATGTTACATTTTCAGTAAAATAATAATAGTTTAATAAAAGCAATTTCCGATAGAATTGTCAAATTTTTAACCGAATAGATTAATTTTTAAACAAAAACGATTAAACTTTAACTAAATAGTCGAATTTTAAATATAAAAAAGTAAACTTCGCACAACAACATTTAATAGTTAAAAAAAAAGAATGTTCAACAATATATTTATTTTTCAAATAAAAAATTAATTTTAATTAATTAATTAAATTAAAATAATTAAATTTTCACTGAAAATTTAAATTTTCAATAAAAAAATAAATCTTAAGAAAGAAAACAATTTCCACAAATTAGTCAAATTTTCAACTAAATAGTTGAATTTTCCATCAAATTGTTGCATTTTCAACAGCAAATTTTCAATTTAAAAGGATGAATTTTTCTTTTTAAATAGACTATGTTTAAGAATATAGTTGAATTTTGGACACGAAAATATTATTTGTTAATCAAATACTTGAATTTTCAATGAATCTTTCGCACAACAGTTTAGTTTTCAACAAAATAATTAAACTTCTTAAATTTTCTTTTAAATAATGAAATAAATAAAATTTAAAAGAAAAATTTGAGTTTGAAAATAAAAAGTTTAATTTTCAACAGTTTACATGAATTTTCATACAAATAATTAAAGTTTCAGCTGAAAAAGATCATTTTTAAGTCAAGAAAAAAAAATAAGGTCATGCAAATTGTTTAACTTGCAACCAAATAATTGCATTTTTAGAAAACAGTTAAATTTTCAACAAACAATAAAAAAATCTTAATCTAAACGGATATAATTTCTGCCCAAATGGACGAATATTTTCACAAAAAAGTTGAATTTTCGACAAAAAAATATTACTTTCTTATAAAATACTTGAATTTTCAACACAATAATTAAATGCTTAATAAAATAGTTGAGTTTTTACCCAAATAATTAAACAAGAAATTCTCAGTAAAATAAATAAATAAAAGCAAAATTTAAACAAAAAAGTTCCAGGTTTATTGAAATAGATGAATTTTCTTAACAGAAAATATTTGTGTTTTGAATGAATCTTTCACACAAGAGTTAAATTTTTGACAAAATAATTAAACTTCTTAAATTTTCTTTTAGATGATGAAATAAATCAAATTAAAAACAAATGGTTGAATTTTCAAATAAAAAGTTGAATTTTCAACAGATTACATGAATTTTAATATAAATAGTTAAAATTTTAACTGCAAAAGATCAATTTTTAACCAAAATTCGAAAAGTTAAATTTTTAGCAACAAAAAAAATTAAAAATAAATTTTTTAAAATGAGTCAGATTTTCAAATAAAAAGATAAATTTTCAACTAAAATTATAAATTTTTCAATTAAACAGACCAATTTACAAGAAATAAAGCTTTTTTCATTCCAGAAGTAAAAATAAGGTCATGCAAATTGTTGAACTTTCAACTAAATAATTAATTTTTGAGAAGACAGTTAAATTTTCAACAACAATAAAAAAATCTCAATCTAAAAGGATGAAATTTCTGTCCAAACAGACGAATATTTTCACAAAAAAGTTGAATTTTCGAGGAAAAAATATTACTTTCTTATAAAATACTTGAATTTTTAACACAATATTTAAATTTTCAATAAAGTAGTTGAATTTTCAGCAAAATAATTAAACGGTAAATTCTCAGTCACATAAATAAATTAAAAAATAATAATTAAAATAATAAATAAATTTTATACAGAAAAGTACAAGTTTTATTTAAAAATATGAATTTTCTTCCAAAGTTAAAAAACCAATTTTGGTTCATCGGTCGACCAATAAAATCAATTTTCAATAAAGATGATTATTTTTTTACCAAATTTAGCATTTTCGGCCAAACAAAAAAATCAAATTTCTACTAAAACTGACGAAGAAAAATTTCAGTTGAATTTTCAACCAAATAATAAAATTTTTAACTTAAATGATCATCTTTAGGAAAAGGCAGTTTTCAATCTAAATTTTAATCTCAAATTAAAATGTTTAATTTATTATCATTAACATTTACAGTTTAAGATTTTAGTTATCAGTCTCTGATTCACTTATTTGAAAAACTCGGATTTTGGCGCAATCGACAGTGCTGCCAACGGCAAAAGTAGGAAGCCTCAGTTCCTCAGTGATTGTTTTTATTTCTCCAGGAGCTGTCAAGTCATGTTTTGCATTTTTTAAACCAGTTAACTGTCGGAAATATTTTTAATTATTTGACAAGAAGTGAACATTTTATTTTAATAGACGCGCAAATATTGAAATTTCATATGGACAAGAAGAAAGAAGAAGAGGAAAGGGGTAATTCTTTAGAAATTTAAATCAGTGAGATAGGCTTCTAGTTTTTGTACTAATCGCATTTAATTCGGTTTTAATTAAATTATGACACATTTGCTGGTAGGTACTCCTAAGTTTATTGCGTATTTCTTCAATTTATATTAGTTTTTTCTAGGATACTTGTATCTCTCTTGACATATAGGTAACATAACCTCAAATTCGAATGTTTAATTCGTTTATTTCATTAATTTCTTCATTAACACTCAAATTTTACTTTTTTAAATTTGTTTGAACGTGTTTTATTTCTAGTCTTTAAATATTTCTAGTTTAAATATTTAGAATTTCCCGAGGGCCATTTTATGTTTATGAGTTATTCAATAATTCATCTATTTTGGCTTTAAAAATTTACTTTTTGGGTTGCAAGTAAATTATTTTGATTTAAAAAGTCTACTATTTGGTTGAAATTTTAAATACTTCTTCGAAAATTCATCTTTTGTTAGAAAAGTATCATTTTTAAGTTTTTAAATTAACCTTTTATTGTCAAAAGTTAATTCATTTTTAATTGAAAAGTTTACTATTTTATTTTTGGTTCCGAATCCATACTTTCTGTCTGAACATTCCACTTTTTTGTTGAAAATTTAAATATTTCTTTAAAAATTAAACTATTTTGTTAAAAAGTCATCTTTTTGTATAGAAATGAATTTTTTCGGTTAAAAGCAATTTTTTGAAATTAAAAAATATACTAATTGATGGAAAATTTAAATATTTTGTCGAAAATTCATCTTTTTGTAGAAAAACTATATTTCTAGGTTAAAAAATCGTCTTTTATAGTAAAAAGTTAATTCCTTTTAATTAAAAAATTTAGTTAGTATTATATTTCTCTCTCAGAATTAATCTCCTTTAATTAAAAATTCTATTATTTAGTTAAAAATTTAATTATTTTTTTAAAATTTTTGTTAATTTCTCTAAAAGTCAATTTTTGTTTGAAAGTTTCAACCAAAATTCCACTATTTGTTTGAAAATGGAAATATTTCATCGAAAATTCATCTTCTAGTAGAAAGAAATATTTTTATGTTTGCAATGTATCTTTTATAATTGAAAGTTAATTTTTTTTCGTTTGAAAATCCACTATTTTGGAAAAAATGGAAATATTTCCTCAAAAATTCATTTTATGGTTAAAAATTAATGCTTTTTAATTAAGAAGTTTTGTTATTATCATATTTTTCACACAGAATTCACTTTCGTGGGTTTCAAATTTAATTCTTTTTTTGAAAATTCAACTATTTTATCAAAAAGTAATTTTTTTGGTTTTAAATTGATATTTTTGAAATTACTAGTTCGTTCTTGTTATTCTAAAAATTTACTGTTATATTTTGGGTTCAGAATTATCTCGTGTGGTTAAAAATTCTACTATTTTGTTAAAAATGTAATTATTTTGTTGAAAAATTCAATTTTTTTCTTATAAAGTCATCTTTTTCAGGCAAACTTTAATTATTTTTATTTGAAAAGTCTACTGTTAGGCGGAAAATTCAAATATTCAGTTAAACATTTTTTTTTATTAAAAGTCATCTTTTCCTGTTGAAAGTTAATTCTTCTTATTTGAAAAGTATTCTATTTCTTTAAAAATTCAAATATTTAGTTGAAAATTTTTTTTTTATCAAAAAGTCCTCTTTTTTGTTGAAAATTTATCATTTTTATTTAAAAAGTCTACTCTTATATTTTTGGTTTTCTGATTTGTCTTTTGTTTTCAAATTCCACTGTTTGTCAAACAATTCAAATATTTCCTTGGAAATTAGTTTTTTCCTTAAAAAGTCATCTTTTTGGGTTGAAAGTTAATGCTTTTTATTTGAAAAGTCTTCTGTTTGTTTACAAATTCAAACATTTAGTTGAAAATTTATTTTTTTTCTTTAAAAAGTCATACTTTTGATTTAAAATTAATGCTTCTTATTTGAAAAATCTTCTATTCATTGGAAAATTTTTATATTTAGTTAAAAATGAATTTTTTCGTTAAGAAGTCATCTTTTTTGGTTGAAAGTTAATGCGTTTTTCTTGAAAAGTCTTCTTTTTTATTGAAAAATTTTAATATTTCGTTAAAAATGAATGTTTTTTATTTGAAAAGTCTTCTATTTGTTTAGAAATTCAAATATTTGGTTGTAAATTCATTTTTTTAAATTAAAAAGTCATCTTTTTCGTTAAAAATTAATGCCTTTTATTTGAAAAGTCTTATTTTTTATAGAAAATTGAAATATTTTCTTAAAAATTAATGTTTTTTCATCAAAAAGTCATGTTGATTGGTTGAAGGTTAATGCCTTTTATTTGAAAAGTCTTCTATTTGTTTGAAAAGTTCAAATATTTAGTTGAGAATTTATTCTTTTAATTAAAAATTCATACTTTTTGGTGGAAAATTAGTGCTTTTTATTTGAAAAATCTTTTATTTATTGTAAAATTTCGTTGAAAATAAATTTTTGTTGTTAAGATATCATCTTTTTTTTTGTTCAAAGTTAATGCTCTTTATTTGAAAAAATGCCTATTTACTGAAAAATTGAAATATTTTGTTAAAAATTAATTTTCTTCTTTAAAAAGTAATTTTTTGTTTAAAGTTAAACCTTTTTATTTGAAAAGTCTTCTATTTGTTTAAAAATTTAAATATTTAGTTGAGACTTCATTTCTTTCATTAAAAAGTCCTACTTTTTGGTGGAAAATCAATGCTTTTTATTTGAAAAATCTTCTATTTATTGGAAAATTTAAATATTTCGTTAAAAATTAATTTTCTCGTTAAAAAGTCATCTTTTTTTCGTTGAAAGTTAATGCTTTCTATTTGAAAAGTCTTCTATTTGTTTAAAAATTTAGCTTAGAATTTATTTTTTTTCATTAAAAAGTCATATTTTTTGATAGAAAATTAATGTTTTTTGTTTGAAAAATCTTCTCTTTAACGGAAAATTTAAATATTTCTTTGAAAATGAATTTTTTTGTTAAGAAGTCATCTTTTTTGGTTGAAAGTTAATGCTTTTTATTTGAAAAATCGGCTATTTATTCTAAAATTGAAATATTTTGATAAAATTAATTTTTTTCTTTAAAAAGTAATGTTTTGTTTAAAGTTAATCGTTTTTATTTGAAAAGGCTTCTATTTGTTTAAAAATTCAAATATTTAGTTCTAAGTTCATTTTTTGCAGAAAATTCATAATTTCAGGTTCAAATTTAATATTTTTTGGTTGAAAGTTAATTCTTTTTAATTGAAAACTCTAGTCATTATTATATTTTTCTCTCAGAATTCATCTTCTTTGATTGAAAATTCTATTATTTGCTTAAAAATTTAATTATTTTCTCAAAAATTCAAGTATTTTCTTAAAGAGGCATCGCTTTTGATCGAAAGTTAATTATTTTTTATTTGAAATGTCTGCTATTATATTTCTGGTGCCAAATTCATATCTTTTGTTTTAAAATTCCAATATTTAATTGAAAATTGAATTATTCATTTGAATATGCACCTGTTTTGTTATAAAATCATATTTTTTCATACAAAATATTTTTATTTGGTTGAAAGATAATTCTTTTTATTGAAAATTCGACTATTTTGTAGAAAATTAAAATATTGGTTTAAAAATTTATCTTTTGTTAGAGAATTCAAATATTTCTTTGAAAATTCATTTTTTCTTGTTTAAAGTTAATGCTTTTTAATTTAAATTTCCAGTGAATATTATATTTTTACCCAGAATGCATCATCTTCTGTTAAAAATTCTATTCTTTTGTTAAAAAATTAATAGTTTTGTTGAAATTTCAACTTTTTTTATTAAAAAGTAATCTTTTTTGGTTGAAAGGTAATTTTTTTTATTTTAAAAGTTTACTTTTATATTTTTGGTTCAGAATTCTTTTTTTTCAAAAATTCTACTATTTAATTTAAAATTATTATTATACTGTTTCTGTTGTTATTATTTACTCATTTTTTATTTCATTTGTCCGCCTTTTTATAGATAAAGTCGAATAAAGTTTAAAAATTCAAATTTTCGTTAAATAAATTAACACAGGTTGTAGAATTATGAGAAATGGTTTAAAAATGAAAACAGCAAAGTCAGATTTTTACTGATAATGAATTGATGACTGCAAGAAAATTTCAAATTGGATAATTAAATTCAAAATTAATTTACGTGAGAGTATTTATGAATAAAAATTAATTTTCGTATACAATTAGAGCTCATCTATAAAAAAATAACGTATTTTTCGTTTTTTTATTGCCGACATAATTTAAATAAAAAATATTGTAGAGAGCGATGAAGAACCACAAGCAACTTCATCTGCGGAAGAGCCAGAAGTAGACGAAATGGATAAAATACGGAAATTCCTTTCTCAAAAACTGAAAATTTTTGACTCGACTGAGCAGTCCGAGGATGAGCAACCTCCAGCCGAAAAAGTTCTTTCCGATTTGAGCTTGGACGGAATTGCCGAGTACATTAAAAGTGGAAAATGTAAAAATATTATCGTTATGGCTGGTGCTGGAATATCAACTTGTGAGTAATCGAAAAATAAATACAGGGAAATGACACTAAATTTTAATTTTATTCTACATTGGAAGAGAAACTTTTTTTATTTTAAAGATTTTCGTCAACTTGGAAGGAACGAAAATTTATTTTTTCTGAATTGGAAGAGGCAATTTTCTTGTTTTTAAGAACTTTATTAAGTTGGAATGGAGGAAATTTTGGTTTTGATTTTTTCTGAATTGGAAAAGGAACATTTTTTATTATTCTAAGGATTTCTTCAGAGTTGGAAGCAAAGAAATTTGGAGTTTAAATTTTTTCTGCATTGGAAGAGGAACATTTATTTATTATTCTTAATATGTTTTTCGAGTTGGAAGGGACGATATATTTTTTTTGTAATTTTTTTTTTTTTTTTTAATTGGAAGAGAAAAATTTTTGTTATCATTAATAATTTGGAAGGGGCGAATTTTTTGGCCTGGATTGGAAGACGCAGTTTTCTAGTTTTTAAGAACATTATTGAGTTGAAAGGGAGGAAATTTTGGTTTTGATTCTTTTCTGAGTTAGAAGAGAAACGTTTTTTTTATTATTTAAGATTTTTATCTAGTTGGAACGGAGGAAATTTTGGATTCCAATTTTTTTTCCGAATAGAAAGATGGAATTTTTTTCGTTTTCAAGATTTTCATCCAGTTAGAAGGGGGAAATTTTTATCTGATATGGAAGAGGAGACACTTTTTTTTAAAGATTTTTATTGAGTTGAAAGAGGGAAAAATTTTATTTTCAATTTTTCTGAATTGGAAAGGAGCAATTATTTTTTTCAGACTTATATATAAATTTTCATAGTTTTAGAAGGGAGGAAATTATGGTTTTGTCTCTTCTGAATTCGAAGAGAAACATTTTTTTATTATTCAGATTTTTATCGAGTTGGAAGGGGGGAAATTAAAAAAACAAAAATGTTCTGAATTGGAAGAGGAAAATTTTTGTCATTAAATTTATATCGAGTTTGAAGAGAAGATCTTTTTAAGTTTTTTCATCCAGTTGGAAAGGGGAATTTTTTTCTAAATTGAAAGAGGGGCATTTTTTGTTTCTAAGATTTTTATTGAGTTGGAAGGTAGGAAATTTGGTCTTTCAATTTCTTTTAATTGGATGAGGCATTTTTTCTTTTTTAAGATTTTTATAGAGTTGGATGCGAGGAAATTTTGTTCATTTTTTTCTGAATTGGAAGAGGTAATTTTTTTATTTTTATGAACTTTATTGAGTTGGAAGGGAGGAAATTTAGGTTATCATTTTTTTGAATTGGATGAGGAACATTTTTTATTCTTAAAATTTTTATTCATTTGGATGGAAGGAAATTTGGAGTTTCCATTTTTTTTCTGATTTTTATTTATAAGGTTTATATCGAGTAGAAAGCGAGAAAATTTGGAGTTTCAGTTTTTTCTGAATTGGAAGAGGAACTTTTTCTTATTATTTTAAATAATTTTTTCCAGTTGGAAGAGGGAATTTTTCTTTAATTGGAAGAGGGTAATTTTTGGTTTTTATGATTTGTATTGAGTTGGAAGGAAGGGAATTTGGAGTTTCATTTTTTTTTTAATTGGAGGATGCAATTTTTTTATTTTTAAGATTTTAATCGAGTTGAAAAATGGGGTACTTTTTTAAAGAATTTTTCTGAATTGGAAGAGAACAATTTTTTATTATTTATTAAGATTCTGTTCGATTTGGAAGGGAGCAAAGTTTTGGTTTTAATTTTTTTCTGATTTGAAAGAAGATTGAATGAGAAATATTTGTTCATTTTAATATTTTTGTATAGAGTTGGAAATGACGATATTTTCATAATTTTTTTTATTTAATTGGAAGAGGCAATTTTCTTATATTTAAGAACTTTATTGAGTTGAAAAGGAGGAAATTTAGGTTATATATTTTTCCTGAATTGGAGGAGGAACATTTTTCTATTTGTAAGATTTATATTGATTTGGAAACAAAAATATTTGGAGTTCACATTTTTTCTGAATTGGAAGAGACATTTTTTTGTTTTTAAGATTTTCGTAGAGTTGGAAGGAAGATTTTTTCTGAATTGAAAGAGGCATTTTTGTTATTTTTATGAACTTTTTTGAGTTGGAAGAGACGAAATTTATGCTATCATTTTTTTGAATTGGAAGAGGAACATTTTTTTGTGTATAAGATTTATATAAAGTTGGAAGAGAGAAAATTTTGGGTTTCAATGTTTTTCGGAATTGGAAGAGGGACTTTTTTTGTTTTTAAGATTTTTATTGAGTTGACAAAGAGAGAAAATTAAAAAAAAAATTCAATTGCAAGAGGACATATTTTTTTAGATTTACATCGAATTGGAAGGGAGACTATTTAGGTTTTCAATTTTTTTTCTGAATTGGAAGAGAAACATTTTTATAATTCTTAAGATTTTCATAGAGTTGGAAGGAAAATTTTTTTTTGAATAGGAAAAGGCATTTTTTTATTTTTATGAACTTTTTTCAGTTGGAAGAGAGGAAATTTAGGCTATAATTTTTTTTTGAGTTGGAAAAGAAAATTTTTTTATTTATAAGATATCAATATAAGGGTTTCAATGTTTTTCTTAATTGGAAGAGGCAATTTTTTGTTTCAAAGATTTTTATCGAGTTGGAAGAAGGGAAATTTTAGTTTTAATTTTTTCCGAATGGGTTAAAGTATAATAGTTTTTATTTTCAAAAATTTCATAGAATTGCAAGGCACATTTTTATTTTTCTCTGATTTGGAAGGAGCCATTTTCTCGTTTTCCAGATGTTTATTGAGTTGGAAGGGAGGAAATTATGAGTTTTTCTGAATTGGAAGAGCAACATTTTTTTATTGTTCTTAAAATTTTGATCGTGTTGGAAGCGATGAAATTTGGAGTTTCAATTTTTTCTGAATTTTAAGTGGAATATGTTTTTGGTTTTTAAGATTCTCATCCCGTAAGAAGGGGGAGTTTTTTTTCTAATTTGAAAGAACGGACTTCTTTTGTGTTCAAAATTTTAATCGAATTGGAAGCGAAGACATTTTGAGTTTCAATGTTTTTCTGAATTGGAAGATACATTTTGTTAAAGATTTTTATTGAGTTGGCAAAGAGGGAAAATTTAAAAAAAAATTTTTTTATTGATGCTTTTTATTTCAAAAGTCTTCTATTTGTTTAAAAATTCAAATATTTAGTTGTAAATTCATTTTTTTAAATTAAAAAGCCATCTTTTTTAGTTGAAAGTTAATGCTTTTTATTTGATAAATCTTTTATTTGTTTAAAAATTTTAATATTTACGATAACATTTTTTTATTTTTAAGATTTTTCTATTTTCGCATGGGTCATTTTTAGTATTATCTGATTTGGAAGAGGCAGTTTTTTTGTTTTCAAGATCTTTATTGAGTTGGAAGGGAGGAAATTTTGATTTTTTCTGAATTGGAAGAAAAACATTTTTTATTATTCTTCAGATTTTTATCTAATTGGAAGCGAGGAAATTTGGAGTTTCAATTTTTTCTGAATTGGAAGAGGAACAGTTTTTTGTTTTTAATATTTTTATCCAGT
The DNA here is from genome assembly GCF_010883055.1 of Belonocnema kinseyi. Lineage (NCBI taxonomy): Eukaryota > Metazoa > Arthropoda > Insecta > Hymenoptera > Cynipidae > Belonocnema > Belonocnema kinseyi. Next base: position 148,405,847 of record NC_046661.1, on the reverse strand, counting down.
TTTAAGGGGGGAATTTTTTTTCGAAATTGGAAGAGGGGACTTTTTTGTTTTTAAGAGTTTTATTGAGTTGGAAACGAGACAAAATTCCTCTTCCAACTTAGAAAAAAAATTGTTCTTTCCAACTCAATGAAAATCATAAAAATAAAAAAATGTTCCTGTTTCAATTCAAAAAAATTCAAAACCAAAATTTCCTTTTCCAATTCAGAAAAAATCAAAATATCCTCCCTTCCAAATCCATACAAATCTAATGGAAAAATTGTCATTTTCCAATTCAAAAAAATTTTCTTTCGAACTCGATATAAATCTTTAAAAAAATTACCCCTTACAACTCAGAAAAAAATTTAAACTTATTTTCCCCGTTTCCAACTCAATAAAAATCTTGAAAACAAAAAAGTCCCCTCTTCCAATTCAGAAAAAAAAATAACAAAAATTTCGTCCGTTCCAACTCAATAAAAAATTCTAAATACAAAAAAAGTTCCTCTTCCAATTCAGAAAAAAATTGAAATCCCCAATTTTCTTTCTTCCAACTCGATACAAATTTTAAGAATTTTTTTCGAAATTGGAAAAGGAGACTTTTTTTGTTTTAAGATTTTTATTGAGTTGGAAACGGGGTGTCCAGTTCGAAGGGATTTTTATTTATTCTGAATTGGAAAAGGAAATTTTTTTTCAATACTTTTTCCGAGTCGCAAGGGGGCATTTTCTTGCTTCTAAAAACTTTATTTAGTTGGTTTTCCTCCCTTTCAAAATTTTCCTTTGCCAATTTAGAAAAAATAAAAATCAAAATATCCTCCCTTCCAAATCGATACAAATCTGATGAAAAAATGGCCCTGTTCCAATTTAAAAAAAAAAATCCCTTCGAACTGGACACGTCGTTTTCAACTCAATAAAAATCTTAAAAACAAAAAAGTACCTACCCTCTTCCAGTTTCGAAAAAAAATTCTTAAAATTTTTATCGAGTTGGTAGAAAGAAAGTTTAGGTTTTCAATTTTTCTGAATTGGAAGAGGGACTTTTTTCTTTTTCAGATTTTTATTCAGTTGGAAATGGGGACAATGCGTTTTAATTTTTTCCTGAGTTTCAACAGGCAATTTTTTAAAAGATTTATATATCTGTATTATCAAAGGATCTTTTTTCAGAAAAAATATAATTAAAAATTTTTTAAAATAGAAAAATCGAAAAGAATCTTCTGTTATAAACAATGAAAAACATTGTTCTTTTAGCTGCAGGAATTCCAGATTTTCGTTCGCCGTCGAGCGGACTTTACAACAATTTGCAAAAGTACAATTTGCCACATCCGCAGGCAATTTTCGAAATAGACTTTTTCCGGGAAAATCCGGAGCCCTTTTTCGTCCTCGCAAAAGAATTGTTGCCCGAGGGATTCAAGCCAACTGTGAGTCATTATTTCATTCGATTGTTGTGGGAAAAAGGACTTTTGTTGCGTCATTATACACAAAATGTCGACACTTTGGAAAGGGTAGCAGGACTACCTCAAGACAAATTGGTCGAGGCTCATGGGACTTTCTACACTGGACGCTGTCTAGAATGCAGAGCGCCCCATCAATTTCTCTGGATGAAAGGTATTTTTCCAATCTTTCATTTGTTTCGCTTTTTTTTTTGGTAGAAAATCGATTTTTTTGATTTTTTTAATTCCAAGAAATTTTCAAGAGCTTTAATAGCTTCAAAAAATTTTAAAATATTCAAAATATTTGAGGTTTTTCTATAAAATTCCAAAGAATTTTTAAAAGATTCTAAAAACTTTTCAAAGAGCTTTAAAAGTTTAAGACAAATTTCAAAATGTTTGAAAGATTTTAGGATATTTTTCAAAGAATTAAAAAATATATACTTTTAAAAATTCCAAGGAATTTTTGAAAGCTTCTAAAGTTTCAAGGTATTTGAACCATTTTAGGTTATTTTTAAAAAATTGCTAGAATTTTTCAAAAGATTTCAATAATTTTTTGGGGATTTTAAGAAATTACATAATTATTAGGGTATTTTTAAAAGCTCCAAACAATTTTCAAGAGCTTTACAAATTTCAGGGGATTTCAAGTATTTTATGACACTTTTAAAAATTCCAAGGAATTTTCAAAAACTTAAAAAAATTTCCACGAATTTCATAAAGTTAAACATTTTTTCAAAGGATTCAAAATATTTTAGGGTATTTTGAAAATTTTAAAAATTTGTTAATATATTTCAATATATTTAAGGGATATTAAAAGATTTAAATCTTTTTAGGGCATTCAAAAAAATTCCAATTCATTTTCAAGAGCTTCGAAAGTTTCACGGGATTTGAAAGATTTTTAGGATATTTAAAAAAATTTCAACGAATTTTCAATAAATTTCAATAATTTGATGCGAATTTAAAGAATTTCAAAGGATTTCCAAATTGCAGTCTTTTATCAAAATTCCAAGGAATTTTAAAAAGTTTCCAGGGATTTAAAAAGATGTTAAATATTTTAGCATTTTTTTTTTAAGTCTAATGAATTTTTAAAAGCTTCAAGGTTTTCAAACGGTTGTAATATTTTAGATTATTTTAAAAAATTCTAAGAATTTTTCAATATATTTCAATAATATGAGAAAATTTCAAAGGATTTAACAGATTTCAGGATATTTTTTAATATTCCAAGGAATTTTCAAGAGCTTTGAAAGCTTAAAGGGACTTAAAAGAATTAACAAAATTTTTTAGTATTTTAAAATATTCCAAGAAATTTTCGATAAATTTCAATAATTTTCTTAAGGATTTTAAAGAATTTCGACATTTTTAGGGTATTTTTTAAGATTCCAAAGAGTTTTTTTAATGGAGTTCATTAATTCAAGGTCATTTCAAAGACTTTGAAAGATTAAAGGAATTTTTCTAAATTCCAAAGAATTTTTTTAAAAACTTTATTAATTTTTAAAAATGTTAAGAAATTTTTAAACGCTTCTAAATTTTCAAGGGGTTGAAATATTTCGGGGTATTTTACAAAATTCCAAGAAATTTCGAATAGATTTCAATCATTTTTAAAGGATTTTAAATAATTTCAACATTTTTATAGTATTTAAAAAAATTCCAAGGAATTTTCAAGAGCTTTGAAAGCTCCAAAAGATTTCAAAGGATTTAAAATGTTTCAGGATATTTTAAAAATTTTAAAGAAATTTTCAAAAGCTTAAAAATAATAAAAAGTTTCCAGGAATTTCATAAGATTAACTTTTTTTATTTGAATATTTTAGGATATTTAAAAATATTCCATGAATTATTCTAGAGCTTCAGAAATTTCAAAAGAATTGAAATTTTTGAGGGCATTTTAAAGAATTGTGAACATTTAGAAATTGTTTACAAAAATTCCAAGGAATTTTCAAGAGCTTTAAAACCGTCAAGAGAATTCAAAGGATTTAAAATATTTTAGGATATTTTATAAGATTCCAAAGAGCTTTTAAAAGATTCCAAGAAACTTAAAAGAATTAAACATATTTCAAGGTATTTTAAAAAATTCCAAGAATTTTTCAAGGTCTTCAAAAAATTTGAAAGGATTCAAAATGTTTAAGGCTATTTTGAAAATTCCAACAATTTGTCAATAAATTTAAATAATTTTTAATCGACTTCATTAATTCGAGGGAATTTCAAAGGATTTGAAAGATTTCGGGATGTTTTTATGTTGAGGTTATTTAATCTAAAAAAATTTTAATAGATTCCAATGATTTTTTAGGGACCTTAAATAGTTACAACGTTTGTAGGGTATTTTTAAAAATTCCAAGGAATTTTCAAGGACTTTAAATTTTTCAAGGAATTTCAAAAGATTTGAAATATTTTAGAATACAAATTTTAATAATTTGATGGGATTTTAAAGAATTTCAACATTTCAGGATATTTTTTTTTAAATTCCAAGGAATTTTCAAGAGCCTTAAAATCTTCAAGCGATTTCAAAGGCTTTAAAATACTTTAGGACATTTTTAAAAATTGCAAGGAATTTTCAAAAGCTTAAAAAGAATAAAAAGTTTCCAGGAATTTCATAAGATTAAACTTTTTAAAAAAAATATTTTAGGGTATTTTAAAATATTCTAAAAAAATTTCAAGAATATAAATAATTTTTAAGGGATTTTAAAGAATTGTGAGCATTTTTAAAGGATTAAAAAAATTCCAAGGAATGTTTGAGAGATTTCAAAGGATTAAAAATATTTTAGAATATTTTATAAGATTCCATAGAATTTTTAAAAGATTCCAAGAAATATTCAAAGAGCTTTTAAAATTTTTAAGGAATTTCAAAAGATTCAAGGATATTTTTCAAAGAATTCAAAAACAAATATATTTTTTAAAATTCCAAGGAATTTTTAAAAGCTTCAAAACATTCAAGATATTTGAAACATTATCGGGGTATTTAAAAAAATTGTAAGAAATTTCGAACAATTTTCAATAATTTTTTAGGGATTTTAAGGAATTACAGAATTTTAAGGGTGATATAAAAAATTCCAAGGAATTTTCAATAAATTTCAATAATTTCATGGGATTTAAAGAATTTAAACATATATTTTTTTTAATTCATGTAATTTACAAGAGCTTTAGAAGCTTAAAGAAACTTTAAAGAATTAAACATATTTTAAGGTATTTAGAAATATTCTAAGTTTTTTTTTTTAAAGCTTCAAAATTTTAAAGTAAATTGAAATATTTGAAGGGATATTAAAGGATTTAAAGATTTTTTCAAGGGCTTCAAAAGTTTTAAGAGATTTAAAATGACTCAAATTATTTTAGGGCATTTTATAAGATTCCAATAATTTAAAGAAATTTCAAAAGATTTTCAAATTGCAGTTTTTTAAATAAAAATTCCAAGGAGTTTTCAAGAGCTTTAAAAGTTTCCAGGGATTAAAAAAGATTTGAAATATTTTAGCATATTTTGTTATATTTTAAGGAACTTTCAAAAGCTTCAAGCGATTGTAATATTTTAGGGTATTTTAAAAAATCCTAACAATTTGTCAATATATTTTAATAATTTGAGGGGATTTGAAAGATTTCATGAATTTTTTTAAATTCCAAGGAATTTTTAAAAGTTCAGAGATTCAATTATTTCAGGGTATTTTAAAAGATTCCAAGAAATTTTTAATAGATTTCAATAATTTACAGGGATTTTAAAGAATTTCAACATTTTTAGAGTACTCATAAAAATTTCAAGAATTTTTCAAGAGCTTTTAAAGTTTTTTTTTTTAATTTTAGGTTCTATTATAAGATTCCAATTATTTAAAGAAATTTCGAAGGATTTCCAAATTGTAATTTTTTTTCAATTCCAAGGAATTTTCAAAAGCTTAAAAAGTTTCCAAAGCATTTCATGAAATTAAAATTTTGTTTTGAATATTTTAGGGTATTTAAAAAAATATTCCAAGAAATATTCAAGAGCTTCACAATTGGCAAAGGAATTGAAATATTTTAGGGTATTTGAAAACATTCTAAACAAATTTTCAATAGATTTCAATACATTTTTAGGAATTTTAAAGAATTACCACATTTTTAGGGTATTTAAAATAATTCCAAGGAACTTTCGAAATATTTCAAAGCTTCAAGGTATTTCAAAGGACTTAAACTATTTTTGTGTTTTTTATAAGACCCCAAAGAACTTTTAAAAGATTCCCAAAAATATTCAAAAATATGTAAAGTTTCAAGGAATTTCAAACGATTTGAAAAAATTTAGGATTTTTGTAAAAGAATAAAAAAATATTTTTTTTTTAAACTTCAAGACACTTCAAAGGATTCAGCATGTTTTAGGGATTTTTAGAATATTTCGAAGAATTTTTAATAAACTTTATTAACTTGAGAGGATTTCGAAGAATTTGAAAGATTTCAGGATGTTTTTAAAAATTCTAATGAATATTCAAAATTTTCGAAAAATTCAAGGGATTTGAAATATTTTATGGTATTTAAAAATATTCTAGAAAATTTTCAAGAGTTTTAAAAGCTATAAGATATCTTAAAAGATTCAAAATATTTGAGGGTTTTTTATAAGATTCCAAAGAACTTTAAATAAACTTCATTATTTTAGGGGATTTCAAAGGATTTTTAAAGATTTTAGGATATTTTTTAAAATTGCAAGAAATTCCTTAAAAGCTTTAAAATTTTCAGGAATTTAGAATATTTTGGGGTAATCTAAAAGATTCTAAGAAATTTTAAATATATATATATATCAATAATTTTTTTGGGTATTTTCAAGAATTACAAGATTTTGCAGGGTTTTTTTTTTATTTTAGGGAATTCTTAAGAGCTTTCAATATTTCAGGGTATTTAAAAAAATTCCGAGGTATTTTCAAAATTTTTAAGGGATTTCAAACATTTTACGGTAGTTTAAAAGATTCCAAGACATTTTTTAATAGATTTCAATAATTTGAAGGGATTTTAAATAATTTTAACATTTTTAGGATATTTAAAAAAAATACCAAAGAATTTTTAATAGACTTCAATAATTTGAGGGAATTTCAAACGATTTGAAAGATTTCCGGGTATTATAAAAAAAATTCCACAAAATTTTCAAGAGATTTGAAACATTTGAAGGTATTTAAAAAAATTAATTTAATTAAGGAAAGAAAGTTCAAAGGCATTTCAAAAAATTGGTAAGATTTTAGGATATTTAAAAAAATTCAAAGGAATTTCGAAAAGCTGCAAAAGCTTACAAGGAATTTTCAAAAGCTTGAAAAGAATAAAAAGTTTCCAGAAATTTCATAGGATTAAACTTTTTTAAAAATATTTTAGCGTATTTTAAAATATTCTAGAAAAATTTCAATAAATATAAATAATTTTTTAAGGGATTTTAAATAATTGTGAGCATTTTTAAAGAATTAAAAAAAATTCCAAGGAATTTTTGAGAGATTTCAAAGGATTAAAAATATTTTAGAATCTTTTATAAGATTCCATATAAATTTAAAAAGATTCCAAGAAATATTCAAAGAGCTTTTAAAATTTTTAAGGAATTTCAAAAGATTTTAGGATATTTTTCAAAGAATTCAAAAAGAAATATATTTTTAAAAATTCCAAAGAATTTTTTAAAGCTTCAAAACATTCAAGATTTTTGAAAAATTTTAGAGTATTTAAAAAAATTGCAAGAAATTTCCAACAGATGTTAGTAATTTTTTAGGGATTTTAAGGAATTGCAGCATTTTAAGGTCGCCATAAAAAATTCCAAGAAATTTTCAATAAACTTCAATAATTTATTGAGATTTTTAAAGAATTTCAACATATATTTTTTGAAATCCATGTAATTTTCAAGAGCTTTAAAAGCTTAAAGAAACTTCAAAGAATCAAACATATTTTAAGGTATTTAAAAAGATTCTAAGTAATTTTTAAAAGCTTCAAAATTTTTAAGTTGATTGAAATATTTGAAGGGATATTAAAGGATTTAAAGATTTTTGGGGTTATTTAATCTCAAAAGAATTCAATAGATTCCAATAATTTTTTAGGGACCTTAAATAATTACAACATTTGTAGGGTATTTTGATAAATTCCAAGGAATTTTCAAGGGCTCTAAAAGTTTCCAGGAATTACAAAAGATTTGAAATATTTCAGCATATTTTGTTAAATTTTAAGGAATTTTCAAAAGCTTAAAGCAATTGTAACATTTTAGGGTATATTTAAAAAATTCTAAGAATTTTTCAATATATTCCAATAATATGAGGAGATTTCAAAGGATTTAACAGATTTCAGGATATTTTTAAATGTACCAAGGAATTTTCAAGAGCTTTGAAAGCTTGAAGAGACTTAAAAGAATCAAAAAATTTTTCAAGTATTTTAAAAGATTCCAAGAAATTTTCAATAGATTTCAATAATTTTTTAAGGTTTTTAAAGAATTTCAACATTTTTAGGGTATTTTTTAAGATTCCAAAAAATATTTTAGGGCATTTTAAAACATTCTAAAAAAAATTCAATAAATTTCAATCATTTTTAGGGCTTTGAAAGTTTTAAGGGATTTGAAATGTTTCAGAATATCTTAAAAAATTTGAAGGAATTTTCAAAAGCTTTTAAAGTTTTTACAATTAGTTGAGGGTATTTAAAAAAAATTCCAAGGAATTTTAAAAAGCTTAAAAAGTTTCCAGGAATTTCATAAGATTAAAAATATTTTTTTGAATATTTTAGGGTATTTAAAAATATTCAAAGAAATATTCAATAGCTTCAGAAGTTTCAAGGGATTTGAAATATTTTACGGTATTTTAAAATATTTTAAACAAAATTTCAATAGATTTCAATCATTTTTTAAAAGATTTTAAAGAATTGTGAACATTTTTAAAGTATTTAAAAGAATTCCAAGGAATTTTCGAGAGCTTTCAAAATATTAAAAATATTTTAGGGTATTTTATAAGATTCCAAATAATTTTTAAAATGTTCCGAGAAATATTCAAAGAGCTTTACAATTTTTAAGGAATTTAAAAAGATTTAAAAGATTTTAGGATATTTTTCAAAGAATTAAAAAAAATGTATTTTTAAACATTCCAAGGAATTTTTAAAGCTTCACAACATTCAAGGTTTTTGAAACATTTTAGGGTATTTCAAAAAATTGCAAGAATTTTTCAATAGATTACAATAATTTTTTAGGGATTTTAAAGAATTACAGCATTTTTAGGGTATCTGAAAAAATTCCAAGAAATTTTTAAGAGCTTGAAAATTTTTTTAAATTTAAGGGTATTTTATAGGAATCCAATAATTTAAAGGGGTTTTATAGAATTTCCAAATTGTAGTTTTTTTTTTAATTCCAAAGAATAAGGAATTTAAAATGATTGGAATGATTCTAGGATATTTTTTAAAGAATTAAAAAAATATTTTTTTCTAATTTCAAGGAATTTTTAAGGCTTCAAAACATTGAAGAGTTTGGAAACATTTTAGCATTTTTAGGGTATTTAACAAAATTTTAGTAAATTTTCAAGAGCTTTAATAACTTCAGGATATTTCAAAAGATTCAAAATATTTGAGGGATTTTTAGAATATTTTAAAGAATGTTTAATTGACTATATTAATTTGATGGGATTTCAAAGGATTGTAAAGATTTCAGAACTATTTTTTAAATTCCAAGGAATTTTCAAAATATTCAAAAGATTCAAGGGATTTGAAATATTTTATGGTATTTTAAAATATTTAAAAAACTTTTAATAGATTTAAATCAATTTTTAAGGGATTTTAAAGAATTTTCAACATTTTTAAAGTATTTAAATTACCAAGGAATTATCAAGAGCTTTAAAAGCGTCAAGAGATTCAAAGGATTTAAAATATATATTTTTTGTATAAGATTCCAAACCATTTTTTAAAATATTCAATAGACTTTCATCATTTTTGAAGGATTTAAAATAATTTAAACATTTTTTTTCATAAGCTTAAAAAGTTTTGAGGAACTTCATAAGATAATTTTTTTTTAATATTTTAGGGTATTTAAAAATTATTTCAAGAAATATTCAAGAGCTTCAGAAGTTTCAAGGGATTTAAAATATTTTAGGGTATTTTTAAATATTCTAAACAAATTTTCAATAGATCTCAGTAATTTTTTGGGGTGTGAATTTAAAGAATTTCAACATTTCAGGATATTTTTAATAATTCCAAGGAAATTTTAAACGCTTTAAAAGCTTCTGGATATTTCAAAGAATTCAAAATACTGTAGGTTTTTTTAGAAGATTCCAAAGAATTTTTTATCGATTTTATTAATTTAAGGGGATTTCAAAGGACTTGAAAGATTTCAGGATTTTTTTTTTAATTTCAAGGAATTTTCAAAAGTTTCAAGGGATTTAATTATTTTAGGGTATTTTAAAAAATTATAAGAAACTTTCAAGAGCTTTAAAAGTTTTTTCAAATGTTAGGGTATTTTATAGGATTCCAATAATTTAAAGGGATTTCAAAGGATTTTCAATTGTAGGTTTTTTTTTTAATTCCAAGGAATTTCCAAGAGTTTTGAAAATTTCAAAGGATTTGACAGTTTTTAAGATATCTTAAAAAATTCCGAAGAATTTTCAATAAATTTCAATAAATTGATGGGATTTTAATGAATTTCAACTTTTTAATATATTTTTAAAAAATCCAAGAAATTTTCAAGAGCTTTAAAAGCTTCAAGAGATTTCAAAGGATTTAAAATATTTTAGAATATTTTATAAGAATCCAAAGAATTTTTAAAAGATTACAAGAAATATTCAAAGAGCTTTTAAAATTTTTAAGGAATTTCAAAATATTTGAGGATATTTTTCAAAGAATTTATTAATTTTTAAAAAGCCTTAGGAATTTTTAAAAGCTGTAAAAGTTTCAAGAGTTTTTGAAGGGTTACAATTGTTTGAGGGTATTTAAAAAAATTCCAAGGAATTTTTAAAAGTTTGAAAATTTTCAAGGGATTGAAATATTTTAGGGCATTTTAAAAGATTCCAAGTGATTTTCAATAGATTTCAATCATGTGAAGGGATTTTAAAGAATTTCTACATTTTTAGGATATTTGATAAGATTACAAAGAATTTTTCAGAGATTTAAAAGCTTCAAGAAATTTCAAAGGATTAAAAATATTTTTGGGGCTATTTTGAAAAATTCCAAAAATTTGTTTATATATATATTTCAATAATTTCAAAGGCTATCATAAGATTTAAACATTTTGAGGTTGTTTAAAAAAAACCAAGAAATATTTAAGGGCTGTAAAAATTTCAAGGGATATCAAAGCATTTGAAAGATTTCAGGATATTTTTAAAAATTCCAAGGAATTTCCAAAAGCTTCAAAATCTTAGAAAATTTCAAGGAAATTCAAAAGATTAAAAATTTTCGTAAATATTTTATGGCATTCAAAAAAATTTCAAGGCATTTTCAAGAGCTTTTAAAGCTTCAAGAGACATAAAATAATTTTTAAAAATTTAGGATATTTTATAAGATTCCAAACAATTTTTAATCGACTTCATTAATTTGAGGCGATTTAAATTTTTTTAAAGATTTCAGGAGATTTTTTTTAGTTCCTTTGAATTTTCAAAAGCATCAGAAGTTTTAAGAGATTTTAAATATTTCAGGGCTTTTAAAAAATCCAAGAAATTGTCATGAGCTTTAAAAGCTTCAAAAGATTTGAAAGGGTTCAAAATATTTTAGGCTATTTTGAAAAATTCCCAAAATTTGTTGACATATTTCAATAATTTTAAGAGATAGTGAAGGATTTAAACATTTTCAAGATATTTTAAATTTTTCAAAATATTTTAGGGTCTTTGAAAAAATTCCAAGGAATTTTGAAACGCTTTAAAGATTTCAAGAGATTTAAAAAGATACAAAATATTTTAGGGTATTTTAAAAAATTATACGTAATTTTTAATATACTTCCTTCATTTTTAAAAATTCAAAAGAATTTTTAAACGCTTTAAAGATTTCAAGAGATTTTAAAAAAATCAAAATATTTTATGGTATTTAAAAAAATTACAAGTAATTTTTAATATATTTCATTATTTTTTTTTTAATTCCCAGGAATTTTTAAACGCTTTAAAAGTTTCAAGATATTTTAAAGGATTCAAAACATTTTAGGGTATTTGAAAAAATTACAACCAGTTTTTAATATATTACATTAATTTTTAAAAATTACAAGGAATTTTAAACGCTTTAAAGAATTCAAGAGATTTAAAAAAATTCAAAATAATTTAGAGTATTTAAAATATTACAAGTAATTTTTAATATATTTCATTAATTTTTAAGATTCCCAGGAATTTTTAAACGCTTTAAAAGTTTAAAGATATTTTAAAGGATTCAAAATATTTTAGGATATTTAAAAAATTACAAGTAATTTTTAATATATTTCCTTAATTTTTAAAAATTCAAAGGAATTTGAAACGCTTTCAAAGTTTCAAGATATTTTAAAGGATTCAAAATATTTTAGGGTATTTAAAAAATTACAAGTAATTTTTAATATATTTCATTAGTTTTTTTAAATTCTAAGGATTTTTTTTAAATCCCAAGGAATTTCTAACGCTTTAAAGATTTAAGAGATTTAAAAAAATTCAAAATATTTTAGAGTATTTAAAAAAAATTCGAAGAAATTTTCAATAGATTTCAATCATTTTTAAGGATTGTAAAGAATTTCAAAAAATTTGTTAATAGATTTCAATAATTCGTAAGTTAATTAAAGGATTTAAATATTTTAGGGTATTTGAAAAAATTACAACCAATTTTTAATATATTTCATTAATTTTTAAAAATTCAAAGGAATTTTTAAACGCTTTTA
>NC_046661.1:148381658-148393591 GCF_010883055.1 Belonocnema kinseyi | reverse complement strand
TCGGGTATTTTAAAAAATTACAAGTAATTTTTAATATAATTCCTTAATTTTTAAAAATTCAAAGGAATCTTTAAACGCTTTAAAAGTTTCAAGAGATTTTAAAGAATTTAAAATATTTTAGGGTATTTGAACAAATTAAACCCAATTTTTAATATATTTAATTAATTTGAAAAACTTCCAAGGAATTTTTAAACGCTTTAAAGATTTCAATAGCTTTAAAAAAAATTCAAAATATTTTAGGGTATTTAAAAAAATTACAAGTAATTTTTAATACATTTTATTAATTTTTTAAAGTTCCCAGGAGTTTTTAAACGCTTTAAAAATTGTGAGGCGTGGTTGTGGCTGAAATTTTACCACGATTTCGCTGGAAGCGGGTGATTTAGGATTCAAAATATTTTAGGGTATTAAAAAAATTACAAGTAATTTTTAATATATTTCATTAATTTTTTTAAATTCCAAGGAATTTTTAAACGCTTTAAAGATTTCAAGAGATTTTAAAGAATTCAAAATATTTTAGGGTATTTTATAAGATTCCAAAGATGTTTACTTGAGTAATTATTTCTTCAGTAATTTGAGGGCATTTCACAATATTCCAAAAATTACAGAATTTATATATTGCAGATTTTAAAGAATTTTCTAAATTTTTAAATAGATTTCAATAATTTCAAGGTAAAGTAAAGGATATAGATATTTTAGGATATTTAAAAAAATTGCAAGTAATTTTTAACAGATTTAAATAATTTCAAGGTATTTCAAAGAATTTCAACATTTTTAGGGTATTAAAAAAAATTCCAAGGAATTTTCAAAAGCTTTAAAAGCTTTAAGAGATTCAAAATAATTCAAAATATTGTAGAGTTTTTTATAAGGTTCCAAAGAATTTTTAATAGACATTATTAATTTGAGGGGATTTCAAAGAATTTGAAAGCTTTCATATTTTCTTTTATTCCAAGGGATTTTGAAGAGCTTTAAAAGCTTCTAGAGATTTCCGAGGATTTAAAATATTTTAGGGTATTTTGTAAAATTCCAAGAAATTTTTATCAAATTTAAATAATTTAAAGGTTTTAAAAATTTCAGCTTATTTTTCAAAAATTCAAAGAATATGCAAGAGCTTCAAAAAGTTGCAACAGATTATAAAATATTTTAATTATTTTATCGTATTTAAAAAAATTCGAATAAAATTTGCATAGATTTGAATAATTTAAAGGGTTTAAAAAATGGTAGGGTATTTTTTTTTAAATTCAACGAATTTTCAAGAGCTTTAAAAAGTTTCAAAAGATTTTAATAAATTTGTGATATGAACCAAAAAAATGACTTTTTCAGAAAGTAGTTTTACTTTCAACAATCCTTGTATTTCGCCGTTCTTGAACTCTTTTTGCGCTCTGGTTCCTAAAAGTTTTAGAAATAGCATATTTTTTATATAAAATTTCAGAGAAAATACAAGAAGGAACAATTCCAAAATGCGTGGAGTGCGAAGAGGGAGTCGTGAAGCCTGATATTGTTTTCTTTGGAGAACAACTTCCTGATCGATTCCACCGTCTGATCGCTCGAGATTTTCCAGAAGCGGATCTCCTAATAATCATGGGATCGAGTTTGGTTGTCCAGCCATTTGCATCCCTTGTGGAAAGGTTTTTTATTTTTATTTTAAATAAATTTTAGTAATTAATTAATTAATTAATATTTATAAAATGAGCTTTCAACAAAACAGCTAAATTTTCAACCAAATACTTATATTTTCAGTAAAAAAAATAATAATTTTCAACCAAAATAATTAAATTTTCAACTGAAAAATAGCAATTTTTAAGCATAAATTTAATAATTATATTTTCAGTAAAAAAATTTTTTTGAACCAGAAAAAAAATAGAATTTTAAAACAAAACAGATGAATTTTCAACCAAATAGTTAAATTTTTAACCAAATAGTTAAATTTTCAACAAGGAAGTTGAATTTGTAACAACAGCAAAATTTGTTTTTAACCAAAAAAAAAAACGAATTTTCAACCAAAAAGATCAATTGTCAAGCAAAAAATGAATAGTTAAATTTTTATTTAATAAAATTAATTCTCAAACAAAGAAATTAATTTGTAACTAAAATTATTATACTTTAAAAAAACAAAAAAAATTAATTTTAAACCAAATTGTTGAATTTTCAACCAAATATAAAAATTTTCAACCCAAAAATTAAATTTCCAACTAAAAAGTTGCATTTTTAGCAACAAAAAAATAAATTCTCTACGAAAAAGACGAATTTTGAACAAAATAGATACATTTTCATTCGAGAAGATTAATTTTCGATCAAAAAGATTAATCATAACAAAAAAAAGGAATTTTTAAGTGAAAAAGAGAAATTTTCAATCATAAATTAAATACTTATATTTTCAGTAAAAAATCGGAATTCTTAACAACAACAAAAAATAAATTTAAAACAAAACAGATTAAGTTTTAACCATGTAGTTTAATTATCAACCAAAAAATTGCATTTTTAATTTTAAAAAATTGGTTTTCGTCGAAAAAGACGAATTTTTAACCCAAAAGTTAAATTTTCATTCCAGAAGATTAATTTTCGGCCAAAAAAGATTAATCTAACAAAATACATGAATTTTTAACTAAAACTATAAATTAAATGCTTATATTTTCAGTAAAAAAATGGAATTTGCAACAAAGAAATAAAAAACCAATTTTAAACAAAACAGATGAATTTTCAATCGAATAGTTAAATTTTCAACCAAACAGTTGCATTTTTAATTTCAAAAAATTATTTTCCGACAAAAAAGACTAATTTTCAAACGAAAAGGGACATTTTTAATCAGGAAGATTGATTTTTGACCAAAATAATTAAATTTTCAACTGAAAAATATCAATTTTCAACCAAAAAAAAAAAAAGAAATTTAAAACAAAACAGATGAATTTTCAACCAAATAGTTAAATTTTCAACAAGGAAGTTGAATTTTTAACGACAACAAAATTTTGTTTTCGAGCAAAAAGACGAATTTTCAACCAGAAAGATCAATTGTCATTCGACAGGATTAATTTTTGACCAAAAAGGAAATTAGTTCTTAAGAAAAAAAAAGTATTTTACAACAAAGAAGTTGAATTTTCAACTGAAAAGATCAATTGTCAAACAAGAAATAAATAGTTACATTTTAATTTAATAAAATTAATTCACAGCCAAAGAAATTAATTTGTAACTAAAATTATTATTCTTTAACTAACAAAAAAAGTTAATTTTGATCCAAATTGTTGAATTTTCAACCAAATATTAAAATTTTCAACCCAAAAATTAAATTACCAACCAAAAAGTTGCATTTTTAGCAACAAAAAAATGAATTCTCTACCAAAAAGACGAATTTTGAACCAAAAATATACATTTTCATTCGAGAATATTAATTTTCGGCCAAAAAAAATTAATCGTTACAAAATACATGAATTTTTAACTAAAAGAGATAAACTTTTATACAAAGAAATTAATTTTTATCAAAAAAACAAAAACATAAATTAAATGCTTATATTTTCAGTAAAAAAATGGAATTTTCAACAAAGAAAAAAAAATTTTTAACAAAACAGATGAATTTTCAACCAAATAGTTAAATTTTCAACCAAACAGTTGCATTTTTAATTTTAAAAAATTGTTTTTCGACAAAAAAGACTAATTTTTAAACGAAAAGGGACATTTTTAATCAAGAAGATTATTTTTTGACCAACATAATTGAATTTTCAACTAAAAAATAGCAATTTTTAAGCATAAATTATATAATTACATTTTCAGTAAAAAAAAAAATTTTGAACCAGAAAAAAAAGAAATTTAAAACCAAACAGATGAACTTTCAACCAAATAGTTCAATTTTTTAACAGGAAGTTTAATTTTTAACAATAAAATTTGTTTTCGACCAAAAAGACGAAATTTCAACCAAAAAGGTCAATTTTCATTCGAGAGGATTCATTCTCGACCAAAAAAGAAATTAATTCTTAAAAAAAGGATTTTACAACAAAAAAATTGAATTTTCAACTGAAAAGATGAATTGTCAAGCAAAAAATGTATAGTTACATTTTTATTTTATAAAATTAATTCTCAACCAAAGAAATTAATTTGTTACTAAAATTATTATTCTTTAACAAACAAGGAAAAGGAATTTTCAACCAATTATTAAAATTTTCAACCAATTATTAAAATTTTCAACCCAAAAATTTAATTTCCAACCAAAAAGTTGCATTTTTAGCAACAAAAAAATGGATTCTATACCAAAAAAAAAAACCAATTTTTAACCAAAAATATACATTTCCATTCGAGAAGATTAATTTTCGACCAAAAAGATTAATCATATCAAAAAAAAAGGAATTTCTAACTGAAAAATAGAAATTTTCAACCACAAAGTTGAATTTTTAACCAAAAAAAATCGATTTTCGACCAAAAAGACGATTTTTTAACCAAAAAGATATATTTTCAATCGAGAAGATTAATTTTATACAAAAAAGATTAATCGTAACAAAATACATGAATTTTTAACTAAAAAGATAAACTTTTATACAAATAAATTAATTTTTATCAAAAAAACAAAAACGTAAATTAAATGCTTATATTTTCAGTAAAAAAATAGAATTTTCAACAAAACAAAACAAATTTTTAACAAAACAGATGAATTTTCAACCGAATAGTTACATTTTTAACCAAATAGTTAAATTTTCAACCAGAAAGTTGAATTTTTAACACAAAAATTGATTTTCGACCAAAAAATTGATTTACGATTAATCGTAACAAAAAAAAAAAAATTTTCAACTGAAAAATAGGAATTTTCAAGCATAAAATAAATACTTATATTTTCAGTAAAAAAACGGAATTCTCGACAACAAAAAGAAATAAATTTAAAACAAAACAGATGAATTTTTAACGAAAAAAATCGATTTTCGACCGAAAAGACGATTTTTTAACCGAAAAGATATATTTTCAGTTGAGAAGATTAATTTTATACAAAAATAATTGGATTTGCAACAAACGAAAAAAAGAAATTTAAAACAAAACAGATGGATTTTCAACAAAATAATTTTATTTCCAACCAAACAGTTGAATTTTTAATTAAAAAAAATTGTTTTTATAAAAAAAGTCGAATTTTTAACCAAAAAGATAAATTTTCATTCGAGAGGATTAATTTTCAGACAAAAAAGATTAATCCTAACAAAATACATGCATTTTTAACTAAATAGATCAAATTTCATACAAAGAAATTAATTTTTAAGAAAAAAAATTGTCGATAAAAAATGAATATTTAAATTTTATTTTAATACAATAATTCTCAACCAAAGAAATTTATTTTTAACTAAAATGATTATTCTTTAACAAACAAAAAAAAATGAATTTTGAACAAGATAGTTAAAATTTCAACCCAAAAGTTAAATTTTCAATCAAACAGTTGCATTTTTAATTTAAAAAAATTGTTTTTCGACAAAAAAGACTAATTTTCAAACGAAAAACAACATTTTTAATTAAGAAGATTAATTTTTGACAAAAAAAAATAATCGTAACAAGAAACATAAATTTTCAACAAAATAGATAAATTTTGGTACAAAGAAATTAATTTTTAACAGAAAAAAAGGAATTTTCAATAAAGAAAGTTTTCCCAGTCATTAAAAAACACAATTTTGTCAACTAAAAAATATCAGTTTTCAAGCATAAATTTAATACTTATATTTTCAGAAAAGGAAATTAATTTTCTATAAAAAAGTGGAATTAGAACAAAAAAGTTGAATTTTCAACTGAAAAAATCATTTGTAAAAAAAAATGAATAGTTACATTTTAATTTAATCAAATTAATTCTCAACCAAAGACATTAAATTAAAACAAAAATTATTGTTCTTTACCAAACAAAAAAAATGAATTTTTAACCAAATTGTTGCATTTTGAACCAAATATTAAATTTTTCAACCCAAAATTTGCATTTTTAACACACACAAAAATTGATTTTCTACCAAAAAGACGAATTTTTAATCAAGAAGATTAATTTTTTACCAAAAAAGGTTAATCGTATCAAAATATATGAATTTTAAACCAAATAGTTAAATTTTTCTACAAAGAAATTAATTTTTAACAAAAAAAAAAAAGGAATTTTCAATTAGGAAAGTTTCCCAGTCATTAAAGAAAAAAATTTTATCAACTGGAAAATATCAATTTCCAAGCATAAATTTAATACTTATATTTTCAGGAAAAAAAATTAATTTTCAATAAAGAAAGATTTCTCAGTCAATAAAGAAACAAAACATAATGCCATAATGTTGAATTTTCAACCTAAAAAAAAAAATTTTTTATCAAAATAATTGAATTTTCGATTGAAAATAGACAATTTTTAAGAAAAAAATGAATGATTACATTTTCAGTTAATAAAATTTATCCTCAACCAACAAAACAACAAATTTCAAACAAAATAGTTCATTTTTTAATCAAAGAAATAAATTTTAACTAAAATTATGAATCTATAACCCAAAAAAGTGAATTTTAAATGAAATTGTTGAATTTTAAAACAAAGAGATGATTGTTTTACCAAAACAGACCAAATTTCAACAATTTGTATACATTTTCAACTAAAAAAGATAAACTTTCAAACAAAAATAGAATAGTGAAATTTTCAGTTAAGAAACAAAATTTCAAACCAAAAAATAGACAAGTTTTTATCAAGTCTTTTTTAATTTTCAACGGAGAAGATTAACTTCCGACCAAAAAAGATTTTTATTTTCAATCTATTAGAATTTTTAAAGATATTTTAAATAAATGAAATTTATTTAAAATTATTTAAATTTTTGATTATAAATCTTCGATAAAAGAAATGAATTTTTAATAACCAGAAAAGAATTTTCAACTAAGAAATATTTTCTAGTGATATTTTCATTTTTAAACAAATTTACAACAAAAAAGATGTATTTTCAACAAATTGTAAAATTTTCAACTAAACAGTTTTATTTTTAATATAAAAAAAAAATTGATTTTCTACCGTAAAGACGAATTTTCAACCAAAAAGATACATTTTTAACAAAAAAAAAAGGAATTTTTAATTAAGAAAGTTTCTCCAGTCATTAAGGGTGAAAAAAATTTATCCAAGTTGATTGTCCAACCCAAAAATATTAATTTTCTACCCAAAAAAATGGATTTTCGATTGAAAAATATAAATTTTTAATTATAAATTGAATACTTATATTTTCAGTAACAAAAAAAAATGAATTTTCAACCAGAAAAGTAGTTTACAAAAATAATGTTTGATTTTCAATAAAAAGATATCTCAGTCAATAAAGAAAAAAAAATTATTTCATAATTTTGAATTTTCTACTCTAAAATATAAATTTTCTACTAAAATAATTGAATTTTCAATTGAAAATGATCAATTTTTAAGGAAAAAATGAATAGCTACATTTTTAGTTAATAAAAAGGATCCTCAACCGAAGAAATTATATTTTTAACTAAAATGATTAATCTTTGACAAAGAAACAAAATTAATTTGAAACTAAATTGGTGATTTTTCAACCAAAAAGTGAAATTTTCAACCAAACAGTTGCATTTTTAACAGAAAAAAAATTAATTTTCTACCAAAAATAATTAATTTTCGATCAAATCATTAAAAAAAATGTTTAATTAATTTTAAAAATAAAAATTTTTTTTTAAGAAAAAAGTCAAGAGAACAAAAAATTTACAAACTGAAAAACATCAGTTTTCAAGCATACATTCAATACTTATATTTTCAGAAGAAAAAAAATAATTTTCAATAAAAAAACAAGAATTTACAAGAAGAAAGTGGAATTTTTAACCCATTTATTTTATTTTTTAAAGATTTTTATCTCCAATCTGTTAGAAATTTTTAAGATTTTTTTAATAAATGAAATTTATTTCTAATTATTAAAAAAAAAAATTGTCATAAATATTCTATAAAAGAAATGAATTTTTAACAAACAAAAAAGAATGTTCAATTAAGAAACATTCATTTTGAAGCAAAATGAACACTTATATTTTCAGTAAAAAAATTTATTTTCAACCAAAAAAAAAAAAGAATTCACAACAAAACAGCTGAATTTTTAACTAAACAGTTCAATTTTCAACCAAAAAGTTGAATTTTTAAGACAAAAAATTGATTATCTACCAAAAAGAAACATTTTTATACAAAGAAATTAATTTTTAACAAAAAAAAGAAATTTTTAATAAAAAAAGGAGTTCACAACAAAAAAACACTTTAATTTTTAACCCAAACATATAAATTTTCATATAATTCATATAATTTATTAGAAATTTGAAAGATATTTGAAATAAATTAAAATTATTTTACATTATTTGAATTTTTTCATAAATTCTCAATAAGAAAATACATTTTTAACAAATAGAAAAGAATTTTCTACTCTAAAAGATTTTCCAATGACTGGAAAATATCAATTTTTAAACAAAAATTGAATACTTACATTTTAAGTTTAAAAAAATTATAACGTTCAATAGAAAAAAAGGAATTTACAATAAAATAGTTTAATTTTCAAGCAAAATAAATTTCTCAGTCTATGAAGAAAAAAATTATTCCATAATCTCGAAATTACAATACAAAAATATAAATTTTCTACCAAAAAATGAATATTTACATTTTCAGTTAGTAAAATTCACTCTGAACGAAAAACACAAGAAATTTCCAACAAAATAGTTCAATTTTCAACCAAAGGAATGAATTTTCATCTAAAATTATAAATCTATAACCAAAAAAAAATGAATTTTAAATGAAATTTTTGAATTTTAAAACAAAAAGATTATTTTTTTACCAAAAAAGACCCAATTCCAACAATATACATAAATTTTTAACTAAAAAATATAAATATTTAAAGAAAAATCTAATAGTGAAATTTTGAGTTAAGAAAACAAATTTTAAGCAAAAAAGTAGACCAATTTTTTAAATTTTGAACCGAGAAGATCACTTTTTGAACAAAAAATATTTTTATTTCAATCTATTTGAAATTTTAAGGATATTTGAAATAAGTGAAATTTATTTCTAATTATTAAAAAAATTTTATCATATATATTCTATAAAAGAAATGAATTTTTAACAAACAAAAAATCAAGAAAGATCCATTTTGAAGCTAATTGAATACTTATATTTTCAGTAAAAAAAATTGATTTTCAACTAAAAAAAAAAAAAGAAGAATTTACAACAAAACAGCTGAATTTTTAACCAAATAGTTAAATTTGCAACCAAACAATTGCATTTTTAAGGCAACAAAATTTTCAATTAAATAGTTTAATTTTCAATTAAAAACGGAAATTTGTTTCGGAAAGATTATTGTTTACCCAAAAAATACGAAATTTCAACTAAAAAAGAGAATTTTTTAACCAAAAACGGAATAGTTAAATTTTCAAAGTGAACAAAAAACAAATAATTTTAAAAAACTAATATTTAAAAAGGCACATTTACAAAGTGATGAATTTGAAATAAAAGTGACAAATTTTCAAATGAAATAGTTAAATTTTCAACTAAAAAGTGAAATTTTAACCAATGAGATTATTTTCTACCAAAAAAGAAAAATTTCAAAGAAATAGTTTAATTTTTCAACTAAAAATGAGAATTTTTAAACCAAAAATTAAATAGTCAAATTTCCAAAAGACAAAAAAGTAATTTTTTACCAAAAAAATATCAATTTTTCATCAAACCGATGAAATTAAAAAAAAGAGAATTTTCAACTAAAATGATAAATATTTAACTAAAATATTTTAATTTTAAATTAACAAGATAATATTCTACCAAAAAAGATGAATTTTAAACTAAAAAAGAAGATTTTTCAACCAAGAGTTGAATAATTAAATTTTCAAAAAACAAAAAGAATGCTTAAAAATAATAATTTTCATGAAAATAGGTATATTTTCAACAAAGAAAATTCGAAAAAAGAAAAATTTTCAACCAAATAGTTTAATTTTTCAACTGAAAATGATAATTTTTTAACCAAAAATTAAATAATTGAATTTCCAAAAGGCAAAAAAGTAATTTTCAACTAAAAATTGAAATTTTAACTAAAATGATTCTTTTCTGACAAAAAAGAAAAATTTTTTAACTAAAAAGATCAATTTTCAACCAAATAGTTGAATTTTTTACTAAAAAATATCACTTTTTCATCAAACTGATGAATTTTTTAAAAAAAGTTAATTTTCAACTAAAATGATAAATATTTAACTGAAATATTTTAATCTTAAATTAACAAGATAATCTTCTACCAAAAAAACGTATTTTAAACAAAAAAGAGGCTTTTCAACCAAAAATTGAATAATTAAATTTTCAAAAAACAAAAAGAATGATTAAAAAATAATAATTTTCATGAAAATAGGTACATTTTCAAAAAAAAGTTATGAATTTGCGATTAAAATGATAAATCTTCGACCATTTCTTTGGAAATTTGTATTTTTTTTTTTTTGTCAAAAATTAATTTTTTTATTAAAAATGCATTTATTTTGGCCAAAATTCTTATTTTTCGTTTGAAAACCAAACTTTTTGATTAAAAATCGAATTATTTTGTCGAAAATTCAACTCTAGTTTAAAATTTAATTATTTTTTTGGAAGTTAGATTTTGTCCTTTTGATACAAACATTAAAAAATATTTTTTTTGGGACAATTTATTTTTCTTGGTTAAAAATCCAACTGTGTTTGTTTACAGTTTAATTTCTTTAATTTCGTTTATTTTATTGAAAATGTATCTTTGTAGGAAGAAAATTTAATGAATTGATTGAAAAATTAATTATTTTGTTTAAAATTTAACTCTTTGATTTAAAATTTAAGTATTTTTGCTTGTTGAAAATTCAACTGTATATTTGAAAATTTGCATATTTTGAATGAAAAAATCATCGTTTTTCGTTGTTTTATTTTTTTTTTTAATGAAACAGTTTTCTATTGAAATCTCTTTTGTTTGAAAATTCATCTATTTTTTGTTGTTGTAAATTTAACAATTTTATTAAAAATTTAACTATTTCTAGACATATATATGTATTAATTTAAAATTTTTTTTTTGCGAACGCTTTTTGTATTTTTTCAAATATTGTGAACATTAAAAAAACATGCGTTACCTAGAAATATTTTATTTAAAATTATTGCTATTTTAAATTCAAGAAATAAACTTCGAGATTTTAAATGTTAAAAATAACTTTTGAAACGAATATCTTATTGTTGTATTTGTAATCAATAAAATATATTTATAAAAAATTCTAATTGTTAAAATTCGGGAATTTTCCAATTCGAATATTTTATAAATCGGCAATTTTCTGTCGGGAATTTTATTATTCGGGAATATTCCAGTTCGGTAATATTATAAACTGCCGGGAACTTTCCAATTCGGTACTTTTATTTTTCGGCAATTTTATTATTGGCGAATTTTATTTTTCGGCAATTTTCCAATTCGGTATTTTTATTTTTCGGTAATTTTATTATTCGTGTATTTTATTATTTGGGAATTTTCCAAATCGGTAGTTTTATTTTTCGCCAATTTTATTTTTCGCGAATGTGTCGGGATTTTTCAGTCGTCTCAAAATAGTGTCAAAATCTAAATAATTCTTTTTTTTTCAGAGTAAAGTCCAGTTGTCCTCGGCTTTTAATAAACAAAGAAAAAGTGGG
The DNA here is from genome assembly GCF_010883055.1 of Belonocnema kinseyi. Classification (NCBI taxonomy): domain Eukaryota; kingdom Metazoa; phylum Arthropoda; class Insecta; order Hymenoptera; family Cynipidae; genus Belonocnema; species Belonocnema kinseyi. The sequence continues at coordinate 148,381,995 of NC_046661.1, read as the reverse complement.
AACGGCAGACAGACTGATGAGATTTCTCGGCATGAAGAAAGGCCTTGATTTCGATTCTAAGGATTCTGGACGCGACATCGCCTGGTTGGGAGATTGCGATCTTGGATGTCAGGAATTCGCCGAAAAATTAGGCTGGGGTGTAAGTTTTAACTCTGAATTTCAAATTTTCAAGTTAAAAATACTAAATACAGGGATCACATTCCGTTCCATTTTTTTACCTAATCTTCTTTTTTCTCCATTTCTCTTCTCATTTTCTTTCCCTTAAATTTGAAAAATCCCCGAAAACACAGCCTAAAAATTAAACTCTTTGTGTTTTAAATATCAACATTTTTTTTTT
>NC_046661.1:148372979-148381558 GCF_010883055.1 Belonocnema kinseyi | reverse complement strand
ATAATATTTATTAATTAATTTTTTCACTTAAACTTTCAATATTTCATTTAAAACTTCGATTATTTTGTTCAAAATTGGTTTTATTTTTGGTTCAAATTTGTCTTTTTTGGTTGAAAATTCTTATTTTTAGTAGAAATTATTCTTCTCAGTTTAAAATTAAACTTTTCTATTTAAAGATTAACTATTTCAGCTGAAAATTCATCAGTTTAGTTGAAAATTAATTTTTTTTAAATGAAAATTTAATTATTTAATTTTTGTTTGACAATTTATCTTTTTCAGTTGAAAATTCGTGTTTTTTGGTAGGATTTAATCTTCTCAGCTAAAATTTCATATGTTTTTTTAAACACAAATATTCCATTGGAAGATTTATTAGTTTACCTGAAAATGTATCAGTTTTGTTAAAAGTTAATTTTTTTAACTAATAATGTTATTTTAATTAAATATTCCATTTTTTCGAAAATTGTACTTTTTAGTTGAAATTTTAACTGTTTTTTTTTAAGTTTTTTTTTTAATTTGATTATTTGGTTGAAAATTTATCTTTGTAAGAAGAAAATTGAAGTAGTTGGATAAAATTTGAACTATTTTGTTGAAATTTTAAGAATTTTGTACAAAATTTAAGTATTTTCTTAAAAAGTCATTTTCTTTTTTTTTGAAAATTCAACTGTTGTTGGTTGAAGTTTAATTTTTTCTCTTCAAAAATGCAACTATTTGGTTTAAAATTGGACTATTTCATTGTAAATTTGTCTTTTTTTTTGTTTGAAATTAATTTTTTTTAATTGAAAATATAATTTTTTCACTTTTGGTTGAAAATTCGCGAATTTTGTTGGAAATTCATATTTTTTGGTTTAAAACACAAGTATTTGATTAAAAAAATAATTATTTTGTTGAAAATTTAATGCTTTGATAAAAAATTTAACTATTTTGTTGCAAGTTTGATTTTTTCTTTTTATTTGAAAAATCAGCTATTATATTTTTTATTAAAAGTTCAAGTCTTTGAATTTCGTTGAAAATTTGTCTTTTTTTGTTTTGTTAAAAAAAAATTTTAATAAAATTTTCAGTTTTATATTTTTTTTTATTGAAAATTCTTGTATTTTTGTTTTAAATTCGTCTTTTTGGGTGGAAGACTCAAATTTTTGGTTAAAAATTTAATTATTTTGCTGAAAATTCAACTTTTTAGTTGAAAATTTAATTATTTTGCTGTAAGTTAAATAATTTTTCCAATTGAAATTTCAACTATTTTAGGGGGAAATTTTTTTATTCGTCTATTTCGTGGGAAATTTGCCTTTTTTTTGTTAATAATTAATTGTTATGATTGAAAATTTCATTTTTATATTTTTTATTGAAAATGCGTGTACTAAAATTCGTCTTTTTCGGTTGAAAACTCAAATTTTTGGTTAAACATTTAATTATTTTGTTGTAAGTTAGCTGTTTTCCTTTTAGTTGAAATATTAAAATTTTTTGTTGACAATTAATCTTTCTTGGTTAAAAATTCTATTGTTTCTATTTAAAAAATTTTTTTAAGTTCGACTATTTGATTGAAAATTTATCTTCGTGGGAAGAAAATTTAATGAATTGGTTAAAAAATTAATTTTTTTTTTAATTTAAATCTTTGATTGAAAAATTAATTTTTTTCATAGAATTATTTGTTTAAAAATTAAACAGTTTTTGATTGAAGTTTAATCTCTTTTGTTTGAAAATTTTTTTGAAAATTTATCTTTTCTGATCAAAAATTTAACTCCGTTGTTGAAAATTCACGCCTTTGGTTGAAGGATTTTTTTTCTGTAAAAATTTGTTAATTTGGTTTAAAACTGGGCTTTTTTATTAAAATTTCAAGTCTTTAAATTGAAATTTCAACTATTTTAGGTGGGATTTTTTTTTTAATTTGACCATTTCATTAGAAATTTGTCTTTTTTTGTTTTTAAAAATTAATTGCTATTATTGAAAATTTCATTTTATATTTTTTTATTAAAAATACATGTATTTTGTATAAAATTCGTCTTTTTGGGTGCAAAACTCAACTTTTTGGTTAAAAATTTAATTATTTTGTCGAAAATTTAACGCGTTAGTTGTAAATTAGATTTTTTCTTTTTGGTAGGAATATTAGCATTTTCTTGTTGACAATTCATCTATTTGATTGAAAATTTATCTTTTTAGGAAGAAAATGTTATGATTTGGTTAAAAAATTAATTATTTTGTTTAAAATTTAACTGTTTAATTTAAATTTTAAATATTTTGTTCAAAAGTCATTATTTATGGTAGAAAATTAAACTAATTTCTTGAACCATTTTTGACCATTAAGTTGGAAATTATTCTTTTTTTTTTTTTTTTTTTTGCTAAAAATTAATTTTTTTATTGAAATTCATGTATTTTGTCTAAAATTCGTCTTTTTGCGTTAAAATCTCGACTTTTTGGTTAAAATTCCGCTGTTGAAAATTCAGCGTTTGAGTTAAACTATAATTTTTTTCACTTAAAAATTCGAAAATTTGGTTTAAAATTAGCCTATGTCGTTGTAAATTTATTATTTATTTCAATGAAAATGTAACTTTTTTCATTTTTGGATGAAAATTCGACTATTCGATTTAAAATTATTTCCTTTTTTTTTTTTGTTTAAAATAGAAGTATTTGGTTAAAATTTTAATTATATTGTTGAAAATTTAACGCTTTATTTAAAAATTTAACTATTTTGTTGCATGTTCGATTTTTTCTTTTTGTTTAAAATATCAGCTATTACATTTTTTGTTAAAAATTCAAGATTTCGAATTGAAATTTCAACTGTTTTTGGTGGAAGTTTTTTGTTTTTAATTCGACCAATTCATTGGAAATTCATTTTTTTTTTGTAAAGAAATGATTTTTTTTTATTAAAATTTTCAGTTTTATATATTTTTTTGAAAATGCATTATTTAGTCCATGTATTTTGTCATTTTCAATGAAAGCGACGTAAAAAATTCGTATTTTTGGGTTGAAAACTCAAATTTTTGGTTAAAAATTTAATTATTTTGTCGAAAATTTAACGCTTTAGTTGAAAATTTAATTGAAAATTTGCGTATTTTAACAGAAATTCTTATTTCTTAATTTAAAACACAAGTATGCAGTCGAAATATTAATAATTTTTTTCCAATTTTAACGCTTTGATTAAAAATTGAACTATTCTGTTGCAAGTTCGATTTTTGTTTGAATTATACTTGAATTGATTATTTTTCGAAATATCAGCTATTAAATTATTATTTAAAAGTTTTCAAATCGAGATTTCAACCGTTTTTTGTGGAATTTTTTTTTTAATTCGATCATTTCGTTGGAAATTTGTAATTTTTTTTATTAAAAATTTCTTTTTTTTTTATTTAAAATTTTATTTTTATATTTTTGATTAAAAATGAATGTATTTTGTCTAAAATTCTACTTTGTAGGAAGAAAATTTAATGAATTGGTTAAAAAATTAGTTATTTTCTTTAAAATTTAACTCTTTGATTTAAAATTTAATCTTTTTTTTTTTGTTAAATCATTTGTTTAAAAATCAAACAGTTTCAGATTAAAGTTTAATCTCTTTTGTTTGAAAATTCATCTATTTTGTCGTTGAAAATTCAACAATTTTATTAAAAATTTAACTAATTCTTGAAATTTTAATTATTTTCTGGAAAATTAATCTTTTTCCAAAAATTTAAGTCCGTTGTAGAAAATTCATCCTTTTGGTTAAATTGTCATTTTTTTCTTTAAAAATTCAAAAACTTTGTTTAAAATTGGATTACGTCGTTGTAAAGTCTTTTTTTTTGTTTTGTTAAGAATTATTTTTTTATATTGAAAAATTGATTTTTATATTTTTGGTTAAAAGTGCATGGATTTTGTTTCAAATTGGTCTTTTTGGGTTAAAAACTCATCATTTTAGTTAAAAATTTAATTATTTTGTTTCCTTTATTTTTTGTTGAAAATTGATTTTTTTACAATTAAAAATATAAATTTTTTATTTTTGGTTGAAACTTCAACTATCTGATTAAAAAATTCATTTATTTTGTTGGAAATTCTTATTTTTTTGGTTTAAATCACAATTAAATGGTTGAAATATATTAATAATTTTGTTCAAAATTTAACGATTTGATTAAAAATTAAAATATTTTGTTGCATATCCGATTTTGTCTTTTTGTTTGAAACATAAGGTCTCAGACATTTTTTTTAAGTTTTCGAATTTAAATTTTAACTGTTTTTTGTGGTGGTTTATTCTTTTTTTAAATTCAATAATTTCGTTAGAAATTTGTTGTTTTTTTGTTGTTGTTAAAAATTATTTTTTTCTGTTAAAAATATTATTTTTATATTTTTAATTGAAAAAATATGAATTCAACTGTTTTTTTTTTCATATTTGCAAATTTGTGAACAAAAAATTCGTCATTTTGAATGAAAAATTAATCTTTTATTGTTGAATTATTTGTTTAAAAATGAAACGTTGTTTTATTACAATTTTTTTATTTGACCATTTTGTGGGAAATTTGCCTTTTTTTTGTTCGGAATTAATTTTTTTTTGTAAATTTCATTTTTATATATTTTATTGAAAATGCATGTATTTTGTCTAGAATTCGTCTTTTTCGATTGAAAACTCAAATTTTTGGTTAAAATTCCGTTGTTGAAAATTCAACCTTTTGATTAAACTATAATTTTTTTTCTTTAAAAATGTGAAAATTTGTTTTAAAATTGCCCTCTGTCGTAAATTTTTATTTATTTATTCTTAAAAAGTAATTTTTTTCGACGAAAATATAACTTTTTCATTTTTGATTGAAAATTCGACTATTTGATTTGAAATTCTACTTTTTTGATTTAAAAGACAAGTATTTTGTTGAAATATTAATAATTTTATTTAAAATTTAGTGCTTTGATTAAAAATTTTAATATTTTTTTGCATGTTCGATTTTTCTTTTTGTTTGAAATATTAGCTATTACATTTTTTTTAAGTTTTCGAATTCAAATTTCAACTAGTTTTTGTGATGGTTTATTTATTTATTTTTTTTTTGAATTCGATCATTTCGTTGGAAATTTGTATTTTTTGTTAAAAATTCATTTTTTTTATTGAAAATTTTATTTTTTTGATTGAAAATTCTCGTATTTTGTCTAAAATTCGTCTTTTTCGGAAGAAAATTTAATGATTTTGTTAAAAAAATTAATTATTTTGTTTAAAATATAACCCTGATTAAAAATGTAAGTTTTTTTTTAAATCATCATTTTTGCTACAAGAAAGAAAAATTCAACTGTTTTCTTGAACATTTGCAAATGTGAACAAAAAATTCGTCATTTTTAATGAAAAATTAATCTTTGTTTTTTTTTAATTATTGTTTTAAAAAATAAAACCTTTTTTGATTGAAGTTTTATTCTCTAAGTTTAATTTGTCATTTTTTTGGTGTTAAAAATTAATTTTTTAAATTTAAAACATAACTTTTTCATTTTTGGTTGAAAATTCAACTTTTTTTCGTTGAAAATTCAGCCATTTTATTAAAAATGTAACTATTTCCTAAAATTTTAACTATTTTCTGGAAAATTTATCTTTTCTATTTAAAAATTTAACTCCTTTGTTGAAAATTCATCCTTTGGATTAAAGTGAAATTTTTTTGTTTAAAAATTTGGTTTAAAACTGGGCTATGTCGCTGTAAATTTTTCCGTTATTTATTTGGTTAAAAATTAATTTTTTTCATTGAAAATTTCATTTTTATTTTTTGATTGAAAATGCTTGTATTTTGTCTAAAATTCGTCTTTTTGGGTTGAAAGCTCAATTTTTTGTTTACAAAATTCATTAGTTTTATTTCTTTATTTATTGTTGAAAATTAATTTTTTTTCGTTTGAAATATAGTTTTTTCATTTTTGATTGAAAATTCGCGTATTTTGGTGGAAATTCTTATTTTTTGGTTAAAAATACAAGAGTTTGGTTAATATAATAATTATTTTATTCAGAATTTATTGATTTGATTAAACATTTAAATATTGTTTTGCATTAAAAATTTTTTTTTATTTGAAAAATCAGCTATTCTATTTTTTTTACAGTTTTCGAATTGAAATTTTAACTATTTTTTGTGGTGGTATATCTTTTTTTTTTTTAATTCGATCATTTCGTTGAAAATTTGTCGTTTTTTTCTTGCTAAAAATTAGTTTTTTTATTAAAAATTTCATTCTTATATTTTTTATTGAAAATGAATTTATTCTGTTTAAAATTCGTCTTTGTAGGAAGAAAATTGAATGATTTGGTTTGAAAAAGTAATTATTTGTTTAAAATTAAATTCTTTGATTGAAAATTTAAGTATTTTGTTAAAAAATCATCATTTTTGGTAAAATAAAAAAGAAAAATTTATCTTGTTTTCTTGAACATTTGCATATGTGAACAAAAAATTCGTCATTTTGAATGAAAAAAATTAATCTTTTTTTGTTAGATCATTTGTTTAAAAATAAAACAGTTCTGGATTGAAGTTTAATCTTTTTTGTTTGAAAATTCATTTATTTTTTCTTTGAAAATTCAACAATTTTATTAAAAATTTAACCATTTCTTGAAATTTTAATTATTTTCTGGAAAATTCATATTTTTTTCCAAAATTTTAATCCGTTGTAGAAAATTCATTCTTTTGGTTCAAGTGAAACATAATTTTTTTTCGTTGAAAATATAGCTTTTTCATCTTTTTTTTTTGTTATTGAAAATTTTACTGTTTGATTAAAAATTCACCTATTTTGTTGGAAATTCTTATTTTTTTGTTAAAAACACAAGTATTTGGTTAAAATATTAATTTTGTCAAAATTTTTCTGAAAATAAAACTATTTTCTTGAAAATTTTGGACGAATTAGGAACCAAAATCTATCTGTTGATAAAAATGCATTTAAAAAAATGCAAAAAGGAGAATTTATTTTATTTATCTATTATCTTCTTGAATTTTTTTCTGATATATTTGTTATCAATTAAAAATTCTGCAGTGTACAGAATACTTTTCAAAGCTACGGAGTTAAAAAAAATTTGTAACCCAGAAATAAAGTCTCCTTTGTTTCCTTTTTTTTTCGGGAAAAATTCCCTTTTTTCCAAATTCAAACAATCGAACCGTTAGTGATCCCTGTAAATAATCGTTTGGAAATTTTTCTTAATTCTTTTTTTTTATTATCAACAGGACGAATTGAAGGCTCTTGTAGAACTGGAACATAAACGTCTAGAGACTGAAGGAAATACAAATAAATTGTAGTAAAAAATAACGTATTTTAATATTTGTAAATAATTTCCAGGGTAGGTCTAATTATGTGTATTCTATATAATATATCAAAAATATTAAGGTGGGATAATAAATTATTGAAAATTCTGGTTCTACTTTATGATGAAAGGTGCTCGGATAACTTCCTTGGCTTGGAGTTGGTGAACCCGACCCACACCGACTGCTGGAGTTGGTAGAGCTTCTCGTCCTGAATATTTCAACTAAAAAATAATTGTTTTTTAGATATTACAGGCCGGGAATTGGTTGAAAACCAGAAAAATATCGGGAAATGACAGTGAATTTATTTTTTGACCGGAAATTTTAAAAATTTTTGGAAAAAAATGTTTTAAATTCGATTCCAACCGTTTTTTTAAATAATTAAAGTGCAGTCTTGAAGATTTAAATAATTAAAAATGAAAAGCGTCTGAATTCGAAAATTTTGGATGAAAAAGAGTTTTATTTTATCAATTTTAAATATAAATAAATACATTATTTTTCGAATAAAATAAGTAAATTTCAATCAATATATCATTTATTTCTATTAATTTTTTTAGCGATTAAAAAATGTAAACGTGCGTGGTTTATTAAATTAAAAATAAAGTTTAAATCTAAATTATCCAATGTCTAAATGATTCAATTTGACATTTTTTAATTTAGAAGAAGAAGAATTATTTAATATTTAGAAATATTTTACTGTTGATTTAAGATGAGTAAATTAAAACCAAATATTTAAAAGAAAACAATTTAAAACTGAATTGTTTTGTATAGAAAGATTTGAATCTCTAGAATTTCTAAGAGCTTTTAAAATTTTAACGCTACAATTTTAATTCTTTTATTTAAAAAATGTTCAATTTATAAGTAAAATTGTTAAATTTTGACTTATAAATAAAAATTGAACGCTTATTATTTGTAGAAAAAATTTGAGAAGTTTTAAGAGATATTTAGAAGGTTTGAAATTATTCAAAATTAATTAGAAACTTGAAATTATATTAAGTAATTTAAAATTAACATTAATTTGGTTTAAAATTGAACTATTTGGTTTAAAATTAACATTTGGTTCCAAATTTATACTATTGCAGATCTAAAATTTAAGTGTTTTACCGAAAAAGCGTCTTTTTGGATAAAAATAACAATAATTTCGTCAACAATTCAACTGTTTGATTCAAAATTAATATTTAGTTGACAATTCGTCTTTTTTTGTTGGAAAATTCTATTATTTTGTTCGAAAATTCTACTGTTTGATTAAAAATTAACATTAAGGTAAAAATGTTAATTTTTGCGACCGGAAAATTTTACTGGTTTGTAAAAAAAAACATCTTTTTGGGTTAAAAATAACATTAATTTTGTTAAAAATTCAAGTATTTTGTTCGACAGTAACATTTT
>NC_046661.1:148368073-148372879 GCF_010883055.1 Belonocnema kinseyi | reverse complement strand
ATGAAAAAACCGTAAAAAATGAGGTTTTTCGAGCAAAACCCCATAAAAAAGTAGCGGGACCCTACTTTTTTATTGCAAATTCGGATTCAGGGTCGAAAAATACATAAGAATATATAGGTCTGGTCAATTGCACAGACACTTTTGTTTTTTTTTGTGGGCCTGTGTTCTCTTTCGATAACTTTTTGAATCTCTTAAAATCTTTTTTAATTTTCTGTTCCTTTAAAATATTTTTAATTCTTTATGAAATCTCTTAAATCTTTTTCGAAATGTTTTAAACCCTTGTAAAATCGTTAAAAGTTTTAAATCTTTGAAATCTTTGTGAAAAAATCTGAAATATTTTTAAATCCTTTAACATATTTGTTCAATCTTCTTAAATATTTGAATTTTTTGTGAAATATTTGGATATTAAACAAAATTAATTTTTATGAAATCTTCTAAAAACCCTTTAAAATTTTTTGTATTCTTTCTGAAATCTCTGATATCTTTGCGAAATATTTTGAAATATTTTAAAATATTTGAATGTTCGTTGAAATCTTTTTAAATTAAAAAAAATTTATTCTGATTAAATCTTCTGAAATCCTTTTTAAAATATTTTTAATCTTTGTGAAATCTTTAAAATTTTACAAAATCTTGCGAAAATTTTGTGAGATCTTTAAAAAAATTTCCGAAAATTTTGCAAAATCTTTGCAATTTTGATAAAATGTTATTTTACCAAATTTAATATTAAATATTAATAAAATGCCTAAGAAAATAGTTAAATTTTCTACAAAGAAAGATGATGAAAATAATAATTGCATTTTAACGAAAAAATAATAGTTTAATTTTTAGTTCGAAAAATAAATTTATAAACAAAAAAATTTCTATGAAATAGTCACATTCCCAACAAAAAAAATAGAATTTCTATAAAAAATATAAAGTTAAAAAAATTAAGTTTTCACTGAGAAACTGATTAAAAATAAAAACGAATTTTTGACAAAATAGTTAAATTTTCCACAAAAGAACTGAACTTCTACACAAATAGTTGAATTTTTAAACAAAAAATTAATTTCTTACAAAAAAAAGACCAATTTTCAACAAATTACATGTATTTTCAACTAAAAGAGATACATTTTCAACAACAAAAAATTAATTTTCAACGAAATAGTTAAAAAACAATAATTTTCAATAAAAAGAATAATTTTCAACCCCATAAATTAATTTTTAATAAAAAAAGACAAATTTCCAACAAAAAAATCAATAAAATTTGTATTAAAATATTCTAATTTTAGAAATAAATTGTATAATTAAATTTTCAGTTTAAAAAATCCAGTTTCAACTAAAAAACTATTTTTTAACAAAATAGTAACATTTTTATCAAAAGAAATGAATTTTTAGACGGATAGTTAAATTTTCTACAAAAAGGACCAATTTTCAACAACAAAAAATGCATTTTCAACGAAATAGTTAAATTTTCAAAAAAAAATGGATGAATTTTCGAAGAAGTTAAAATTTCTATAATAAAAAGACACTATGACCGACAAAAATTAATTTCCAGTAAAAAAAAAAAACAATTTTTAACCCAAGAAATTAATTTTTAATCAAACAAGAAAAAATTCTAACCAAAAACTCAGATAAAACTTCTATGAAACATGATAAAAATTTTGAAAAAAATTGAAGAATTTAATTTTCAGTGAAAAAAATAAATTTTCAACTAAAACACGAATTTCAAACAAAATGGTTCAATTTTCAAAGAAGAAATAAATTTTTACCCAAATATTTGATTTTTCAATCCAAAAGATCATTTTTCTACTAAAAAGATCAATTTTCAACCAAAAATATAGAATTTTTAAAGAAGAATATAAAGTTTAAAAAATTATGTTTTAACTAATAGACGGATATTCAACAAAAAATGAATTTTTAACCAAATAAATTAATTTTATTCAGCCAAGAGAAAATTCGAAAAAAAAAGAAGTTAGAATTTCTGTAAAACAAGAGAAAAATTCACCCAAAAAATTGAATAATTAAATTTTTAGTTAAAAATTAATTTTCAACTACAATTTAAGAATCTCTATAAAAAATATAGTTAAAAAAATTAAGTTGCAACTAAAAAATCCATTTTTTTTAAATTGTTAAATTTTGAAAAAAGAAAGATTTGCATTTTTAACAAAATAGAAGATTTTTCAATAAAATAAATGAACATTTGACTAAAAAGGATAAATTTTCAATCAAAAATGGAATAGTTACATTTTTTGTTAAAAAAAGAAATTTACAACAACAAAATTGTGTTCAATTTAATATAGTTATATTTTCAATCAAAAAGGTGGATTTTCAACCAAACAGATAAAGTTTAAAAAATTAAGTTTCAACCAAAAACGGATTTTCAACTGAAAAACAAATTTTTAACGAAATAGTTGAGTTTTCAAGAAAAGAAATTAATTTTTACATAAAAAGTTGAATTTTTAATGGTTTATTATCTACAAAAAATACAAATTTTCAACAAAATGAATTCATTTTCAACCAAAAAAAAATAAATTTTCAACAAACAAAAAATGAATTTTTAAAGAAACAGTTTAGTTTTCAAAAAATAGATGAAATTTCGAACACGAAGTTAGAATGTCTATAAAAAAGGCACACCTTCCTGAAAAAATTGAATTAAATTTCAGTTGAAAAAATTATATATATAAAAAAACTAATTTTCAACCAAGAAACTAGTTTTAAATGCAAAAAAATATTCCAACCAAAAAAATAGTTAAAATTTTTATCAAAAATGAAAAAATTTCTGAAAAAAATTAATAATTCAATTTTCAGTTAATAAAATCAATTATTAATGAACAAAAACCAAATTTCAACGAAAGAAATCCATTATTTAAGATTAAACAAGAAAAATTTTCAAGCAAAAAAAAGTTAAAATTTCTATGAAAAAGATAAGAATTCAAAATATTATAAAAGTTTTTAGATTTAATGAAAATCTTAAAATTTTCAAAAGATTCACAAAGATTTCACAAAGAATTAAAAGATTTCAAAATGTTTAGCAAAAAAAATTTAGTTCACAATATTTTTAAAGACCTCGTAAAAATTTGAGAATTATTTTGACGATTTCATACAAATTTTTAAGACATCAAAGGGTTTGAAACGACTTCAGAAGAATTCAAAATAACAATTTACCAAAATTTCAAAGATTTTGCAAAATTTTCGGAAATTTTTTCAAAGATATCACAAAGTTTTCGCAAGATTTTGTAAAATTTTAAAGATTTCACAAAGATTTTAAATATTTCCCAAAGATTTCAGAAAGAATTAAAAATATTTTAAAAAGGATTTCAGAAGATTGAATCAGAATAAATTTTTTTTAATTTAAAAAGATATCAACGATCATTAAAATATTTTAAAATATTTCAAAATATTTCGCAAAGATATCAGAGATTTCAGAAGGAATAAAAAATATATTAAAGGGTTTCAGAAGATTTCATAAAAATTAATTTTTTTAATTTCAAAATTTTCACAAAAAATTCAAATATTTAAAAAGATTTAACAAATATATTAAAGGATTTAAAAATATTGCAGATTTTCTCACAAAGATTTCAAAGATTTAAAAATATTTTAAAGGAAGAGAAATTTAAAAAAGATTTTAAGAGATTCAAAAAGTTATCGAAAAAGAATCTTTTCAAAACTTCTAAATATCTCTTAAAATTACTCAAATTTTTTCTACAAATAATACGTATTCAATTGTTATTTATATGCGAAATTTGAAAAATTTAACTAACAAATGAAACATTTTTCAAATAGAAGAATTAAAACTGTAATGTTAAAAGTTTAAATATAAATTTTGAACAAAATGTTAATTTTCAACCAAATAGATAAATTTTCGACTAAAATAATAGAATTTTCAAACCGAAAAAGATGAATTTTCTACAAGAAAGATAAATTTTGAAGAAAATGCTAATTTTTAACCAAATAGTTGAACTTTTGACCAAATTAATGTTAATTTTAAACCAAACAGACGTTTTTTTACAAAAAAATAAAATTTTCTATCCTCAAAAATATACATTTTTAACTAAATGTTAATTTTTAACCAAATTGTTGAATTTTTTAACAAAATAATACAACCCCTCAAAAAAAAAATTTTCAACCAAATAGTTGAATTTTTGACGAAATTATTGTTAACTTTAATCCAAAAAGACGATTTTTTTTACAAAACAGTTGAATTTTAGATCCGGAATAATGTAAATTTGGAACCAAATCTTAATTTCAAACTAAATAGATGCATTTTCGAACAAAAAAATAGAATTTTCGAACCGAAAAAGACGAATTTTCTACAAAACAGTTAAGTTTTTAAACAAATGTTAATTTTGAACCAAAAAGTTGAATTTTTGCCCAAATTAATGTTATTTTTAAACCGAACAGACGTTTTTTTACAAAACAATAAAATTTTCTGTCCTCAAAAATATACATTTTTAACTAAATGTTAATTTTTAACCAAATTGTTGAATTAAAAAAATAATACCCCCCCCCCCCCCCCCCCCCCCCAACCCAAACAAAAAAAAACAATTCAACCAAATAGTTGGATTTTTGACGAAATTATTGTTTTTAACTAAATGTCGTTTTAAACCAAAAAGATGAATTTTCAACCAAAATAATAGAATTTCCAAACTGAAAAAATACGAATTTTATTAATATTCATTTTGAACCAAACAGACGCTTTTTCGATAAAACAATTGAATTTTTGATCTGGAAAAATATAAATTTTGAACCAAATGCTAATTTGGAACCAAATAGTTGAATTTTTGACAACATTAATGTTATTTTTAACCCAAAAAGATGTTTTTTTTT
>NC_046661.1:148337856-148367973 GCF_010883055.1 Belonocnema kinseyi | reverse complement strand
TCCACTTACGCCGACTAGGAGTTGTTTTTTGAAAAAAATGACTTAAAATTCGTGATCAGCGACCTCAAAAACCCCCAGTAAAGTATTTTCAATGTTTATAAAACGGTTTAAAATCGTAAAACTTGATTTTAATGTCATTTTAATCAAATTCGAAGCAAATTTTCACTTTTCGCGATTTTCTGCCTTTTCATCGCCGTATGGCGGGTTGAAATTTTTGTAAAAAAAAAATCAAAACATGGTTTTCGATGTATTTTTTCCCGTAGAATTCGATTCTGAAGTCAAAAAAATAAAATTTTTCTTTATTTTTTTTTTATTTAAAAAAAACCATGAAAAAACCGTAAAAAATGAGGTTTTTCGAGCAAAACCCCATAAAAAAGTAGCGGGACCCTACTTTTTTATTGCAAATTCGGATTCAGGGTCGAAAAATAGATAAGAATATATAGGTCTGGTCAATTGCACAGACACTTTTGTTTTTTTTTTGTGGGCCTGTGGAATCTTCAAAATTGCTAAATATCTCCTAAAATTTCTTAAACTTTTTCTACAAATAATAGTGGTCAATTGTTATTTATATGTCAATATTTGAAAATTTAACTAACAAATTAAACATTTTTCAAATAGAAGAATTAAAACTGTAACGTTAAAAGTTTAAATATAAATTTTGAACAAAATGTTAATTTTCAACAAAATAGATGAATTTTCGTCCAAAATAATAGAATTAAATATTTTCTTAAGAATACTTAAGAATTCCTTTTTTAGTTGAAAATCCGGTTTTCAGTTGAAATTTAATTCTTTAAATTTGATATTTTTTTAATAGAAATTCTATCTTTTTTTTTTTTGAAAATGTAACTATTTCATTGCAAAAATTTGCTTTTTGTAAATTTATTTTTCCAACTAAAAATTAAATTATTCTATTTTTGGTCAAAAATTGATCTTGTTTAGTTAAAAGTCCATTATTTTGATTAAAAGTTCGGTTTTAAGCCTGCAGAAATATATTTAAATTCTTCATCATTTGCTAAACAGTTTGAAATCTTTTGAATTTTTTACACATTTTTTTAATTTTTATGAAAGCTTCTGAAAAAATTCAAATTATTTTAACTGTTTTAAAATATTTGAATTCATTCCGAAATATTTTTTAATATTTTGAATTCTTTGAAATCTTTGTGCAATCTTCTCAAATCTAAAAAAATTTTTTGAAATGTTTTAAATCTTTGTGATATCTCTAAAATATTTCTGAATCCTTTACAAGATCTTTGAAATAATTTTAGAAATTTCTCCAATCTTTTTAAGTTCTTTAAAATTGAAATCTATTAAATTTTACAAAATCTTTTAAAAGCTTCGTGAAATTTTTGAAATAATTCCAAAAATTTTGGTGAAACCTTATTTTGAATTCTTCTGAAATTGTTTTAAAATCTTTGAAATCCTACGATTTTTTATGAAATCTTTGTGAAATCAATTCACTCATTAGTTTATAATAAATAATATTCAAGAAATTACCTGTCGTCCACACAAGTTTTCAAATCTTGGTTTAACAAAGGACCAAGCACCCATATTTCGTGGTTCTTCCTGACTCCATACGAAAGCTGAGGAAATAAAAACGAAATTTATATTTAAAAAATACTCGATCGAATTCAATCTACTCACAAAAAAAAATTCAATCCCTTAGATTAAAAAAACTTACTGCTTGCGTGTCGGTATTTTTCAATTTCCGCCAGTAATTCCATAACCGGAAATGGACAAAGGCTCTCAATTCTAATAATCGCAGTATCATCAGATCCGAGAATTTCTCTCTCTTCAACTAGATTATAATAATGTTTTCCGCTCACTAGTAACACCCTTCTGACATTTTTTTCAACGACTCTATCATCACCTATTTTAAAAAAATGTTTATTTCCACTACTGCCAGTTAATTTTTATCATTCCGGTTGATCTACTTTGATTTTTTGATTTGTAGAAGAACGAAAAAAAATCTACCCCGACCCGGGATCGAACTCGGAGCTCTGTATTCTCATGACTCGGTGGCGTGCCTGGCTAGCGCGCTGATACGTGAAGAGATAGAAATCGGGGTTCGATCCCGACCCGAGGTAGATATTTTTCTCGGTTCTCTATAAATAAAAAAAGAAAAATGAATCCAAAACAATTATTTTTTAAATTTATTTACCTATTACAGTTTTAAATGAAGTTTCTGGTGCCATTTCAGAAATACTCGAAGTAGCCGAAGAGTGACGAAGTAAAACCTTAGGTGCTACAATTATCAGTGGTTTTCTAAAATCTCTGATCATCTGAAAATAAAACGGCTCGATAAAGAAAATATTTCAAATCTTATCTTTGATAAACTTAAATTGAAGTCAATTTTATTTTTTGGTTCAAAATTCAATAATTTTGTGTAAAAAATCATTCTTTGTGATTGAGAATTCAACTCTTTTGTTAAAAAATTATGTTTTTGGGTTGAAAATGCATTTATTTCGGTAAAAATTGCATGTTTTTTTTTCATATTAGAAATTATAATTGTTTGATTAAAAATTAAACTGTTTTTGGTTTAAAATTAAAATATATTTTGGTTGAAAAACTAATTTATTAAAAATTATTTTTTTTTCGAAGATTCACCATTTTAATTGAAAACCCTTTTTTTGTGAAATTTTAATTATATTAATTTGGTTGAAAATTAATTTCTTCTGGTAGAAAATTTTTGTTTATAATTAATATTACATAATTTTTAATTAACATTGTATTATATTTAATATTTATATTTACATTTCTTCTTAGTACATTCCTTTTTTTAACCTAGATGATTAAAAGTTTCTCTAAAAAGGATTAAATTTTTATTTTAAAAAAATTGTAATGAGCTAAGACTAATTTTTCACTACAGAAATGTATTATTAACCCGAAAAAAACCATTTGGTCATAAAAACTTATCTTTTTTGTTTTAAATTCAACTTTTTTTGGTGGAAGAACTAACATATTAAAAATACATTTTTTTGTTGTTCAAGATTCACGATTTTAATTGAAAACCATTTTTTTTTGTGAAATTTTAATTATATTAATTTGGCTGAAAATCAATTTTTTCTGACATAAAATGTTTCTTTATAATTGATATTATATCATTTTTAATTAATATTGTATAATATTTATTATAATATTGAATATTTATATTTAAATTTCTTCTTGGAACAATGTTTTTTTTTCAAACTAGATGTTTCAAAATTTGTATAGAAAGGATTCAATTTTTCTAAAAAGATTAATTTTAAATGAGCTACAACTAATTTTCAACCACAGAAATGTATTTTTTAACCCAAAAAAACCATTTGGTAATAAAAACTGATCTTTTTAATTAAAAAATCATTCCTTTGGTTGACAATTAGTTTTTCTTTATTGAAAATTTATTTTTTTAACTGAAAATGTAACTATTATATTTTTGGTCGGAATTTGTCTTGCTTACTATAAAATTAATTTATTTGGTTGTAAATTAGTTTTTGTGTATTGATAATCAATTGTTTAATGCAATTAAATTATTCATGTTTTTTAATTGTATCTTTTTATAAACATTTTAACTTCTTGTTTGAAAACTCATCTATTTTTTAAAAAATTAACTTTTTCATTAAAAATGCATTTTTTTAATTAAAATTTTATCTTTTTGGTTCAAAATGCACATGTTTTGTTAAAAAATCCTTTTTTTCAAGTTGAAAATCCGTTTTTTAATAAGAACCGAAGTTTTTAAACCACATCTTTTTTATATAAAAAATTCATATTTTTGGTTGATAATTTGTCTTTTGTGGTAGAATATTAATCTTTAAGTAAAAAACTGATTTTTTTCGTTACGAATTCATTTCTTAGATCGAAAATTTGACTTTTTTGTTGAAATTTCGTTTTTTGGTGAAAATTTTTTTAACTCATAATTTAATTATTCAATTTTTTCTCGGAAAATCACTTTTTTTTTATAGAAATGTTAACTTATTTTTTGTTTGAAATTTTTTCTTGTTTTATTTAAAATTAATTTCTTTCATTGCCAAATGTTCCTTTATTTTATTGAAAAATCTTCTATTTTGTTAAAAATGCAATTATTATTTTGTAAATCTTTCTTCTTTGAAAATGTAACAATTTTAAGGAAAGAGTTTTTTTAGTTGGAATTTATTTTTTTAAACTATATTCTTTATAAATATTTCATCATTTTGGTTGAAAATTAATTTTTAACTGAAAATTTAATTGTTCATTTTTTTCGGATTTTGTATCTTCTTTTGCAGAAATTTTAACTTCTTTTTTTGTTTGGGAATTTCTCTTGTTTGATTCAAAATTAATTTATTTGCTTGGAAATTAGTTTTTGATTAATTTAACTATTCTTGTAAATATTAATTTCTTTTGTTGAAAATTAGTTTTTTTAGTTGAAACATAATTTTTTAAACTTAATATTCTTCTATAAAAGTTCTATATTTTTGGTTGAAAATTTGTCTGATGATCTTTTGTTTTGAAAAATCAACTACTTGGGTAAAAATTAATTTCTTTTGTTGAAAATTAAACCATTTTGTTCAAAAATCGTGTTTGAGTTGAAAATAAGATTTTTTCCGAAATTGTATCATTTTTCATAGAAATTTTATCATCTTTTTGTGTTGAAGATTTTTCTTGTTTAATTAAAAATTAATATCTTGGGTTAAAAATTAGTTTTTCTTTAATGGAAATTAATTTTTTTCGGATATTGTCTATTTTTTTAATAGAAATGTTAACTTCTTCGAAAATTCATCTATTCTTTGAAAATTAAACTATTTCGTTGAAAATGCATTTTTTGTTGAAAAATTGACCTTCTGTAGAAAATTTAACTATTTGTCTCAAAATTCACTTGTTTTGATAAAAAGTTCACTATTTTGTTAAAAAATAGCTTTTTAGTTGAAGATCCGTTTTTTAGTTGAAACTTGATTTTTTAAACTGAAAATTTAATTATACAATTTATTTATGAAATCGTATTTTTTTGATAAAACTTTTTTTATTTTTTCCTTGTAAATTTGCCTTTTTTGTTTAAAAATTAATTTCTCGGGTTAAAAATGAGTTTTTTTTAATTGAAAATTAAGTTTTTTAATTAGGAATTTAATTCAATCATTTTGGGACATTTTAAACGAAAAAGGTAGACTTTCTATTAAAAAAATAGATCATTTTAAAAATTAAGTTCCAACTAAAAATTTATTTTTAACTAGAAAACGAATTTTTAACAAAATAGTTAAATTTCCAACAAAAGTTTAATTTTCTTAACAACTATTTTGTTGAAATTTATTGGCTTTTTTTTTAGTTGAAAATCTCCTTTTTGGTTGTAACTTAATTTTTTAAACTTTAATTTTTCTGATAGAAATTCTATCTTTTGATTGAAAATTCATCACTTTGGTTGAAAAGGTAACTATTTCATTGATCAAAATTTTTTGTTGTAAATTTCTTTTTCCAACTAAAAATCAAAATATTCTATTTTTGATTGAAATTTGCTTAGTAATTTTAGCAGCAGTAAAATATTAATCCATTCAGTGAAAAATTCATCTTATTAGTTGCAAATTCATTTCTTTGATGGAAAATTTAGCTATGTTGTTGAGACTTCTTTTTTTTGTGTAAAAGATTCAATAAATAAAAAAATGATAAGAGTCTGTGCTTCTAAAAAAATTATTATTCTTTCTGCCGCTTAGTAGCTTAAGGGAAAAGCAACAGACCGGCAATCGAAAGTTCTGTGGTTCGATTCCCAGCGGAGCAATGAGGAAGATTTTTTTCAGAAAAAATGTGATTTTAAAAAAAAAATCTACAAGGGCGTCTGTTTCTGGAAAAAGGATTCTTCTTTCTACCGCTGTAGTAGCTTAAGGGAAAAGCACGCGAACGGCCAGCGGAAGTTCTGTGGTTTGATACCCTGCGAAGCAAAGAGGGAGATATTTTTTCAGAAAAAATTTAATTTACAAAAAATGACAAAGGCGTGTGTTTCTGAAAAAAGGTTTCTGCTTTTTTTTCTGCTTTTTTTCCAGAAAAACTTTTATTTAGAAAAAAAAACCTACAAGGACGTTTATTTTCGAAAAAAAGGATTCTTCTTTCTATTTCTGTAGTCGCTTAAGGGAAAAGCAACCGATCGGCAATCGCAAGTTCTGTGGTTCGATTCCCATTGGAGCGATGGTGAAGTTTTTTGTTCAGAAAAAATGTTATTAAAAAAACAAGGGCGCCTGTTGCTTAAAAAAATGATTCTTCTTTCTATTTCTGTAGTAGCTTAAGGTAAAAGCTCCCTATCGGCAATCGGAATTTCTGTGGTTCGATTCCCAGCGAAGGAATGACGAAGATTTTTCTTTAGAAAAATTGTTATTTTTAAAAAAACCTACAAGGGCGTGTATTTCTGAAAAGATGATTCTTGATTCTATCGCTATAATAGCTTAAGGGAAAAGCACGCGACCGGAAATCGGAATTTTTGTGGTTCGATCCCCAGCGAAGCAATGACGAAGATTTTTCTTTAGAATAAATGTTATTTAAAAAAACCTACAGGGCGTGTGTTTCTGAAAAAGATGATTCTTTATTCTATCGCTATAGTAGCTTAAGGGAAAAGCACGCGACCGGAAATCGGAATTTCTGTGGTTCGATCCCCAGCGAAGCAATGACGAAGATTTTTCTTTAGAATAAATGTTATTTAAAAAAACCTACAAGGGCGTGTGTTTCTGAAAAAAATGATTCTTCTTTCTATTTCTGTAGTAGCTTAAGGGAAAAGAAACCGATCGGCAATCGGAATTTCAGTGGTTCTATTCCCAGCGAAGCAATGACGAAGATTTTTCTTTAGAATAAATGTTATTTAAAAAAACCTACAGGGCGTGTGTTTCTGAAAAAAATGATTCTTTATTCTATCGCTGTAATAGCGTAAGGGAAAATCACGCGACCGGCAATCGGAAGTACTGTGGTTCGATTCCCAGCGGAGCGACGGCAAAGATTTTTTTTCATAAAAAATGTAATTTAAAAAAAATTACTTGTCTCCTGAGTAGATGGAAGTATTGAGCCGGAGTTGATGGATTAGCGACCTGGAGGTTGATGTCCTCGCCATCAGGTTTGTTTTCTTTGCTATTCGTTAACTGCAGGAATCTTTCCATTCGACAGGAACTGTGTTCAGGTCCAGCGCCTTCATATCCATGCGGCAAAATCATGGTTAATCCGCTGCTTAACATCCATTTCGTTTCCCCACTTGATACGAAAGTGTCGATCATAATTTGAGCTCCATTGAAAAAATCCCCAAACTGAGCCTCCCAAATTGCTAAAGTCAATGGGGAAGTAATACTGACTCCGTATTCGAAACCCAGAACCGCCTCCTCGGATAAAATACTGTTTGCAAGTTCTATTTTCCCCTTTTGACCTTCCACCATCGAATTTAGCGGGATGTAGATTCCTGTTTATTTTAAAATTTATTAATTTATTTTTTTATTCATACGGAGAGAAATTTCAAACAAATTAAAAAAAAATGCTCCTTGATTTTATTACACCTTTCGCGTGAGAAATAAGATCTCGCAACCCTTGCTTTTAAAGCAAAGACCGATGCTTTAAAGTCAAGGGCTCTGAGATCTCAGTTCTCGTGCAAAAGGTGAGATAAAATCAAGGAGCAGTTCCGTGAATTAATCTCTTGAAACTTCTCTTCGTGTAGGGAGGAATATTTTTGTGCGTGGCAAAAAATTTTTTTCTGGGTGAATTAGAGACTTTAAACTCTGTCCCCTTTTTTTTAATTCCTCTTTTTCCCCTTTTTTTTCGTTTTTTCGCCTAATTGCAAACAATCTAAATTACTTTTAACAAAACTGTTCAATTTTCGACCAAATAAATGAACTTTTAATCCAATAGTTGCATTTTTAACCAAGAATATTTATTTTTCAACAAAAAGACGAATTTAAAAAAAATACGTGTGTTTTCAGCCAGTTATTTAAATTTTTAACTACGAAAGATTAATTTTCCACAAAAAGTGGAATAGATAAATTTTTAACTAAAAAGATAACTTTTCAATTAAATTATGAACCTTCAACTGGGACAGTTAATTTTTCAGTTAAAATCTAAATGTTTCAATTTTTTTGTAATAAGATAGTTAAATTTTCAACAAAAGAGATAAATTGCAGCTAAAATGAAGAATCTTCGACCAAAAAATGACTTTTTTGCCAAATGGTTCAATTTTCTTTCTACAAAGTAGATTAATTTTTAACTAAAAGAGATGAATACTCAACGAAAAACCTTATAGCTGATATTTTAATTAAAAAAGTTTTATTTTAAATAAAAAAAGTTGAAGTCAACCAAAAAAATATGAATTTTTTAATAAAAAATTGGAATCCTCAGCCAGAAATACGAACTTAGAAAAAGTTGACTTTATAATGGAAAAGGATACTTTTGAAAAAGTGGTTTAATTTTTTCACAAATTAGAATAATTTTCAACTAAATAGTTTAGTTTTCAACCAATAGCATAATTTCTTTACCAGACAGATTAATTTCCTGTAGAAAACGAAGTAGTGCAAATTAAAAAATCAAGTATATACATTTTTAACTAAAAACGATAAATTTTGAACTAAAAATGGAATAGTTAAATTTTCGATTAAAAAAATTAATTTGAAAAAAAAATATTGTTAGATTTCCAACATAAAATACGAATTTTCAACAAAATACATCAATTAAAAAAAATCATATAAACTAAAATCAAGAATCTGAAATCATAAAACTGATTTTTTGACAAAATAGTTAAATTCGAAAACCAAATAATTGAATTTTTAACTAAAAAATATAAATATTAATCTAAAAGCGGGATAGTTAAATATTCAGTTAAAAAACTTAATTTGAAAAAAATATTGTTAGATTTTCAAACCAAAAGGATGAGTTTTCAAGAAAACAGTTGAATTATTGACCAAAGAATGAACTACATGAACTCCATGAACTACATTAATTTGCAATTGAAAAATACATTTTTAACTACAAATTGTTCATCTATTTAGTTTACTATATACTTGAAATTTTTTTTACCTAATATATTTAACAATTTGACTATTTTATTATTGGTGATAATTCGTCTTTCGGACTTAAAAATTAATTTATTTGGTTGGAAATTTTTTTTTAGAAAAATAAAATTCTTGATTGAAAATTTATCGTTTTGGTTGAAAACTAAATTACTTTTTTAATGATGAAACTATTTGGTTGGAAATTCAGGTAATCTTTAAAAATTCGTTTTTTTTTAGTGAAAAATTAATCGTTTTGCTTGGAAACCCCGTATTTTTTGTTTAAAATTAAACCATTTGCTGAAAATTTTAACTATTTTGTTTATTCCTTTTTTTAAATTAATTTTTGTAACGGAAAATTTAAATATTTCATTTTCTATTGTAAATTTACTTTTTGTAAGTTAAAAGTTCAACTATTTAGTTGAAAACTTGTCCTTTTTTGGTGCAAAAAAGGAAATTGAAAAATCTTTCTTACATGCAAATTTAACTTTTTGATATAAAAATTTATCACTTTTGAGTAAAATGCAACTGTTTTGTTTAAAATTAAACTGTATGTTTTTGTTGAATTCAACTGTTTTTAATTTTAAATAAAAATTTTTTGGTTAAAATGCTATATTTTTCGTTGAGAATTTATTTTGATTGAAAATTCATTCTCTTGGGTTGAAATTTTGTTTTCAGTTGTAGAATAATTGTTTAGGTAGAAAGTCATGTATTCCATTTTTGGTTGAAATAGGAAATAATCCTTTAAGGGCACGTGATAAATATTGTAAAAAAAAGCAATCGAATATTTTATTTTTAGTAGTAAACACACGCATATCGCAAAAATTCAGACATTTACTATAACTATATAATAAAAAAATAACTATATAATAAAAAAGATTAAATTTCTATCCAAAGAGATGAATTTTCAACAGTAGAGTGGAATTTTCATCCAAGAAATATTTTTCATTCAAGAAAGAAAAAAAAGTCAACCAATTTGTTAGATTTATAACAATAAAGTTGATTTTCATACTAAGAGTTGAATTTTTACAACAACAAATTTTTTATTACAAAAAAAAAAGATTTCAATTAAGTTGTTGAATTTTTCACAAAAAAGTTATTTTTCATACTAAGAGATTAATTTTTAACCCCAAAAATTACTAATCTTAACAAAACATTAGAATTTGTCACCAATTTTTTTTCAAAAAAAAAATATATGTAGTTGGTGTTCATTTTTAATAATTTAAAAATATTAAATTACGAAACTGATAATCTTGCCTAAAAAATAAAGATAATTGTTCCCTGCACTTTTTGATTTTTTGATTAAACCAGAGAAAGAAAAATAGGATAAGTAAGAAAAGTGAGGGGAAATGTGGAGGGGCATAGGAGAAGTGGAGAGAAATTAGTGGATGGAAATTAGAAGAAGTGAGGGAAGAGGAAATATGGAAAAAGAGAAGAAATAAGAAGAATGGATGTAGAAAAGTGAGTGGAAATAAGTGATCATGAGAGAGTAGGTGTAATAGGGTAAATTAGGATAAATTAGGAAAAGGAAATAGGGAAAATGAAGGTATGGAAGTAGGGGAAGTAAGATTAATTATGGAAGAGGAAGTAAGGGAAATATGAGAGGTGGAGTAGGAAATGTGAGTGTGAATGAGGAAGAGTAAGAGAAGTGAGTGTAAATGAGGAAGAGTAGGAGAAGTGCATGTAAATTAGGAATAGTAGGAGAAATACGTATAAATTAGGAATAGTAGGAGAAGTTAGCATAAATGAGGAAGAGTAGAAGTGAGTGTAAATGAGGAAGAGGGATTGTCAATTATAAAGAATAGAAGAAGTGAGTGTAAATAAGGGTGAGTAGGAATGAAGTGAGTGTGAATGAGGAAGAGTAGGAGAAGTCAGTGTAAATATGAATGAATAGGAGTGAAGTGAGTGTGAATGAGGAAGAGTAGGAGAAGTCAGTGTAAATATGAATGAATAGGAGTGAAGTGCGTGTGAATGAGGAAGAGTAGGAGAAGTGAGTGTAAATGAGGAAAAGTAAGAGAAGTGAGTGAAAATGAGGAAGAGTAGGAGACGTGAGTGTAAATGAGCAAGAGTAGAAGTGAGTGTAAATGAGGAAGAGTGAGAAGAGGGAGTGTAAGTGATAAAGAATAGAAGAAGTGAGTGTAAATGAGGATGAGTAGGAGTGAAATGAGTGTGAATGAGGAAGAGTAGGAGAAGTGAGTGTAAATAAGGAAGAGTAGGAGAAGTGAGTGTAAATGAGAAAGAGTAGAAGGAGTGAGTGTAAATGAGAAAGAGTATAAGAAGTGAGTGTAAATGAGGATGAGTAAGAGTCATTCGAAGAGTCATTCAAAGTGTGAATGAGAAAGAGTAGGAGAAGTGAGTGTAAACAAGGAAGAGTAAGAGAAGTGTATGACAATGAGGAAGAGTTGAAGAAGTGAGTGTAAATGAGGAGAAAATTAGAAATTGGGGAAAGGGCAGAAAGTCAAGTGTGTGGAGGTAAAGTAGGGAAATTGCAGGGGGTGTAGGGAAGAGAAAGTGTAAGAGGGGGACTAATTTGTCCAGAAAAACCTATTTGCCCCTCATTTTTCGAGTAAAATATAAAAATATTACCTCCATTTGATTGGTCGACAAGCATTGCGTGTCTATGAGAAAATGTACCTCGACCAACATCTTGACCACTTAGTCTCACATTGTAGCCCTGATAAAGCAAACTTCCAAAAGCCATTGCTTCTGCCGTTGACCAATCGACTTCAGATCCAGTTTCAATTTTTTTTAACCTGGCCTGAACGTGAGACTTGAGAATATGTGGATGAATGTCCTAAAATAGAGAGGGGACTTTTTTTTATTAAAAAAATGTAATAACCCTTTCCCCCACTTTTTATTTAAGATTGAGGGTGAACAATCTTTCCCCTATCCCCCTTCGTTTCTCCTTTTTCAAATTCCCGTTTTTCCCTCTTTTCGAAAAGTTTCCCCTTTTTCTTTTTAAATATACAGTTTTTGGATTTCTGTTTTCACTCTTTTTAATTTATTTAAAATACTATTTAATATTAAAATTCTATTAAGAAAGCAGGGTGGTCAAAAAACTTACTTTTTAAAAATTCCTGATTTTTACCTAATTTTTCCCTGGCCAATTTTTTATTTTCTCTGATCATTAATATTCAAAGAATAACATTTGAGTTTTTAACATTTTTAACAAAGAATCTTTTATAAGCGAAATAAAATAATAAAATTCCAAATTTATTCATTTTTTTTTAACTATAAAATAGATGACTTTATTTATCATAAAAAAACGAATACTTAATCAAAGAGGATAAATTTTCCACAAAGTAGTTTAATTGTCGACCAAAAAAGATTTAAAGAAAATTTAACAAAAATTTTTAATTATATAATTTCAAGACATTATATTTTCAACAAAATAATTACATTTTTTAGAAGACACTGGAATTTTTTAAATCTAAACACTTTCAATTTAACATAATTAATTTTTGTGACGAAATAGGTGAATGTTAAAAAAACAGTTGGATTTTCGACCAATAAAATATGACTTTTTAAAAACATACTTTGAATTTCCAAAAAAAAGCAATTAATTTTGTAATAAAATAGTTGATTTCTGAACCAAATACTTCAATTCTCTATTCAAAAATATCCATTTTTAACCAAATAATAAAATTTTCAAACTAAGAAGATTAAAATTTAACTTAAAATAGTTGATGTTTTAACAACAACAAAATTACCAAAAATATAAATTATGAAATAAAATTCAAAAATTATATTTTGAGAAAAAAATTTAATTTTTACACAAAAGAGCGATTCTTCAACAAAATAGTTCAAGTTTTAATTAAAGAGATGAATTTTGAAATAAAGTAATCCAATTTTAACAACATGATGAATCTTTAACAAAGTAGTTCCATTTTCGAATAAATAGTTGAATTTTTAACCAAAAAATAAATGCAGTTTTAACCATGAAGATTAATTTTCTACCAAAAGAGACAAATTTGGAACTAAGTAGCTTATACTATATTTTAACTAAAAAATAATAATTTACAATAAACAAAGAATAAATTTTAAACCACAATTAATAAATTGTCAATGAGAAATATTAATTTTCTTCCAATAAAGACATGAATAGTGCATGAATTTGCAACCAAATAGTTCAATTTTAAACTGAATAGGATAAATTTACAATAAAAAATCAATTTTCAATCAAAAAAAGTAATTTTTAACAAATTTGTAACATGTTAAGAATTCCTGAAAATAAAACCAAGAATCTATTAACAAAATTTAAAAAAAAAAGAGAAGGTAGAGGATTTGGTTGGTCGCCTTCTCATTTTACTTTCTTCTTTTTTGTTTTTGTTCGGAGGAAATTTTTTTCGTTTCTCTTTTAGGTAAAAAAAAATAAAAACTTTTTTTAAAATTGCAGTGGGAAAATTTTATGGTGGATGTTGAAATTTGGTCGCTAGATTTTCGGTATTATTTTTAGGAATTCTTCACATTAACTTGATTATTGGACGTTAAAAAGGATTTTTAATTTGATTTTAATCTCATTTCAGTTTTTTAAATTTGAAATTTGTAACTTTTCTTAACAAAAAAGTTCAATTTTCAACGAAAAATATAAATTCTTAAGCAAGAATAATTTTCTAACAAAAAAGATGAAAATTTAACAAAATATATGAATTTTTAACCCAGTAATTGAGGTTTTAATTAAAAAATCAATTTTCGTGTAAAAATGGAATAGTTACATTCTCAGTTAAAAACATTAATTTATTAACAAAATAAAAACAATTTTTAACAAAATGTATTTAAATAGAAGCTTGAATTTGCAAACATATAAAAAGTTAATTTTTTTGGTAAAAGATTGATGTTCTTAGTTGAAAATTCATTTTCTTGGTTTGATTTAATATATACATTAGAAAGATTCAACTATTTTGTTGAAAATTCAAATATATATTTAGTTGAAAATGCGTCTTTTTTGGTGTAACATTAATATTTTTGTTTAAAAATGTATTTCTTTGGTTGAAAATTAAACTACTTCGCTAAAAATTATTTCTTTGTTTTGTTAAAAACTGAACTATTTTGTTGAACATTCTTCGTTTGTTGGTTGAAAATAATTTGGATAACTAAAAATTAACATATTCACTTTTTGGCTGAAAATTAATATTTTTTATTTGAAAATTCAATTATTTGTATAAAAATCCATGTACCTTGTATTAAAAATTATATTTTCCAGTTAAAAATTTTAACTATTCGATTAAAAACTACTGTATTTTGACAACTGGTAATTTTGTTGTTGAAAATTAATCTTCGTAGTTGAAAATTTGTCTTTTTCTGGTGAAAAATTAATCTGTTTGGCTGAAAATACACTTTTTTTGTTATAAATTCAACTTTTTAGTTAAAAATTCAATATTTTGGTTAAGAATTCATGTAAACTAAAATAATGTTCGCTTCTTGGATTAAAAATTATCTTTTCTAGTTAAAAAATTATTCAAAAAGAAGCGATTGGTTTGAAAATTAATTAATTTGGTCAAAAGTCAATTTTTTCTGGAAAATCAATCCACGCGGTTGAAAAATCATCTTTTTATTTGAAAATTGGTCTTTTTTGTAGAAAATGAATTTTTTTCATGGAAATTCTTCTTAGATAGTTAGAAATTCAACTAATCGATTAAAAATTCATTTTTTGGGGGGAAAATTCATCAGTTTTTTTTTAAATTAATCTTTTTGGTTGAAAATTTATATATTTTGTTTGGCTTTTTCAGTAAAAATTTATCTTTTTGGTTAGAGGCCCAACTAATTTTTTAAAAATCTTTTTTTTGTAGACAATATTAATAATTTTCGTTCAAATTCATCTTTTTGTTCAAAATTTGATCTTTTTAGTTGATAAATCATCTATTCCGTTACAATTTCATATTTTTTCTTGAAGATCCAATAGAAATCTGTTTTAGATTTATATTTTTCAGTTGAAAATTGAACTTTTTCGTTGAAAATTCGGTTTAAAATATAAAATTTACCTAATTTTTGGTTGAAAATTCCACTTCCTTGGCAAAAAATTAAGCTATTTGGTTGAAGATTCATCTCATGAGTATAAAATTAATTTTTTTCGTTGAAAATTAATTTTCTTAAATGAAAATATAACTATTCCTTTTTTGATTGAAAACTTTATTTTTTTTTAGTTAAAAATTCATGTATTTTTTTGAAAAATCTTCTTTATTGGTAGACAAAATTTTTCTTGGTTGAAAATTCATTTATTTGGTTAAAAATAATTTTTTGTTGAAGATTCACTATTTTAATTGCAACACGATTTATGAGTGTATTGTAATTTAAACGTAAACGCTTATCAAAATTTCGCGCCCTATATGAGGACTTCTGGTTCCGGACTAATCGCGATGCGCAGTGACAAGTCTGTGTAAGCCTGTGTGAGTTTGTGTATCAACTCTATCTAGAGGATCTCTAATTTGAATAACCTCGGATTACAAGTTTATTATGGCGAATTACCTTGGATTACAAAGTGATTACGTGGACTACCTAAAGTGCTTCAAATTAACTAGTTTAAAAGTGGATTACGCTCTATTATAGGTGGCTTACTCTGGATTATAAGTGGATTAGTTAAATTGCACATATAGATATCCTCCAGATCCAATCCAGATTACAATTGGAGTACCAAATTATCAGGGTAACACATGGATTTCAAATTGAATAACATGGATTATCGTATTAGACTGTATTAAAAATGGATTAATCCATTTTTAACTGTATTACCCCAGATTAAGAGTTGATTACTCTGGAATACTCAGTTTCTCTGAAAATACTAGAATTACCTCGAATTACAAGAGTATTGCGATTGATTACTGTGGATTACAAGTTAATTACTTGGATTATCTAAAGTACTTTCATTTAATTGGATTAGAAGTGGATTATTCAGGGAGAAAAGGCATAAAACTCTGCATTTTTATGGTGGATTACAAGTGGATATCGTCGGATTACTCTGGGTAACAAGTTAATTATTTGGATTACTTAAAGTACTCAAAATTATGTGGATTAGATGTGGATTACACTAGGTTACGCTCTGAACTGTTTGTAATACAATTGGATTCTAAATAGATTACCGTTGATTATACCGGATTACAAGTTGTTGACTCCCGATTAGAACTGTATTACTTCAGAATAGAACTGGATTACATCATATTACAAGTGGATTACTTCGCATACCGGATTATAAGTGGATTACTCTGTATTATAGGTTGCTTATCCTGGATTACAATTGTATTAGTTTAATTGACTGAATTACTCCAAATTATTTGGATTAGAAATGGATTGCAAAATGATTACTGTGGATTATTCGCATTAGACTGGATTAGAAATGAATTACTCCATATTTTAACTATATTTCTCGAGATTACTTGTGGATTACTCCAGAATACTTAGATCACTCCGAATTACTTGAATTACCTCGGATTACAGGTGCTGGATTAGCTGGATTAAAGGTGGATTACGATTTTTATTAAAAGTGGATTATTAAAAGTGATTTACCCTGGAGTACAAATAAATTAGTTGAATTGCCTGAATTACTTCAAATTATCTGGATTACAAATGGATTGCAAATTTATTACTGTGGATTATCCAGATAGACTGGATTAGCTTTGGATTACTCCATATTTTATCTGTATTACTCCAAATTACTTGGATTGCCTAAAGTACTTTTAATCAAATGGATTACAAGTGGATTATTTTGAGAACAAGAGTGAATAACTCTGCTTTTTTTACGCTGGATTAAAAGTTTATAACGCTGGATTACTTTGGATATCAAGTTAATTATTTGGATTAACTAAAGCACTTTGTATTAAGTGGATTAAAAGTGGATTACGCTGTATTATAGTTAGCTTACTGTGGATTATTCGGATCCGGCTCGATTAGAATTGGATTACTCCAGGTTTGAACTATAATACCCCAGATTACTAGGGGATTACTCAGGAACGCTTAGATTACTTCGAATTACTAGAGTGACCTCGAATAACAAGATTATTGCAACGGATTACTCTGGGTTACAAGTTAATCACTTGCATTACCTAAAGTACTTTCAATTAACTGGATTATAATTGAATTATTCTGGGAAAATAGGTGAATGACTGAATTCATTAGGCTGGATTACAACTGGATAGCGTCGAATTACTCTCGGTAACAAGTTAATTACTTGGATTACCTACATTATTTCAAATTAAAAGAATTACAAGTGGATTAAAATATTTTTTAGATTCAAAGATATTAATAAAGTTCTTAAAAATATAATAAAAATGAATAAAAATAAATAAATCTTCAAAATATTAATTAATATGAATATTTTCATACGTGAATTACGCTGGATTACAAGTGTATTAGTTGAATTGCCTGAATCGCTCTGAATTCTATGATTAACAAATGGATTGCAAATGGATTACTCTTGATTATTTTGCATTGCACTAAATTATAAAAATATTACTCTAGATTCTAACTATATAACCCCAGATTACTCTGGAATACTTGGATTACTCCTGATACTTAAATTACTCTGAGTTACAAGTTTATTATTTTAGATTACTAAGGATCAAAAATAAATCACTGCTTTTCCTAAAGTACTTTTTGAATTATCTGGATTAGAAGTGGATTACCCTGAATTGTTTGGAATACATTTGGATTACAAATGGATTGCCCTCGATAATCTCAGATTACAAGTGGATTACTTCCAATTAGAACTAGATTACTTGAGGATAGGACTAGATTACCTCGTATTACTAGTGAATTACTCCAAAATACTAGGACACTTCGAATTGCTTTGATTGCAAGTGAATAATGATAGACTACTTCAGCTAACAAGTTAATTATTTGAATTACCTAAAATACTCCGGATTAACTGGATTAAAAGTGGATTGTGCTATATTATGCTTGAATTATTCTGGATTAAGTAGATTAGTTGGATTTCCAAAATTACTCTAAATTATTTGGATTGCAAATGGATTGCAAATTTATTATTGTAAATTATCTAGGTTAGACTGGATTAGAAATGGATTACTCCTGATTTTTACTATATTTCCCCAGATTAGTAGTGGATAACTCTGAAATACTTGGATTGATAATAACTACTAAAATGACTCCGGATTACAATTATATCAGCCCGGATTACTCTAGATAACAAGTTACAGGTGAATTACAATTGAATTACTCTAGATAATACCGGATTACACTGGATTACTTCAGATTAAAAATATTTTACCCATGATTACTAGTGGATTACTCAAGAATACTTGGATTACTCTAGATTATAAGTGGATTAGTTAGATTGCCTGAATACCTCTGAATTAGTCAGGGAAAAGTAAGAGAATTTTGAAAATGAAGTTTTGCTGGCACCCTGAGTAAAAGAATTTTTAGTAGTTATAAAAATTGAAGTCTCACCAATTCACTTTCAAAATTGACACTCTTTTTGGCAATAAATTGTAGAAGATTCAAATCCACTCCTGTATGCCAAGTAGTAATTGCTGACTCAGCTTGCTTTATTCTGGACCACCATCCAGTGAAATAAGTCGGTTGTGGCACATAATTATCTATTTCTTTTAGTGCATTTCCAAGCCAGCTTTTATGTTCTTCAACAATTGATTGCCCCTCTTCTTTTGAGAGGAGCTTCGATTTTGACAATTCTTCCAAATACCGATCCGGAATAGATCTGTTAAATTCATTTTAGACTCTCAAAATGGATTTATATTTTTATTCTTTTATCTAGATGAGGAAACTATACAACTGATCTTTATCAAAAATGGGCTTTTTATGAAAATTGTACTTCTCTTCCCCTACTTCCCTTTCTCAGCCATCACTTCTCCTGCCCTACTCACTCTCATTTATAATCATATCCCCTACCCCCCTCAATTTTCCCTGACTTTCCCCAATTACCCTCTGCTTATTTCCGAACACTATCCCGA
This sequence comes from Belonocnema kinseyi, assembly GCF_010883055.1. Classification (NCBI taxonomy): domain Eukaryota; kingdom Metazoa; phylum Arthropoda; class Insecta; order Hymenoptera; family Cynipidae; genus Belonocnema; species Belonocnema kinseyi. Next base: position 148,349,111 of record NC_046661.1, on the reverse strand, counting down.
CTTCCCCTCCCCTTACAACTTATAATTTTCATTTCCAGCCTTCCCTTAATTTCCTTTCACTTCCACTGACACCTCCCTTAATTTGCCCTACTACCTTTTTCCATCGTTTTTTTCCGCTTCTCTCACCCGCCAATTGCCCCTACTCCTCTCTACTTTCCTTCTTAACATAGTTCCTCGCCCCTCATATCATTTCACCTTCTCTTCTAATCTACGGACGGCCACCTTACCAAAACTATCACTGTACAACTGCATTTTTATGAAAAATGTGCTTTTTATGACACTTCCCTTCACCTTTATCCCTTCCTCAGATATGATTTCCCTTCCTCTACTCCCCCCTCATTTTACATTACTTTCCCTACTTCCTTTCCCCTAATTACTCATCACTTCCTTTACTTCCTTTCCCTTCATTACATATAATTTGTCCTAATTTACCATCACTTAATATACTTTTCCTTCCCTCATTAGCCATAAATTGTTTTTTTCCTTTGCCCCCGTCCTAATTTCCCTTAATTCTAATACCATTATTCCCTATCACGTCCTCTACCTTCTCATTTCCCATAACCTTACTTCCTTTCCCATAATTTATCATCTGTTCATTTCCTCCTCCCGTCACTACTCATCATTTCTCCTAGTCGCTATAATTTCCTATTACTTTCCTCACTTCACCTCCCCTCATCACCCATAATTTGCCCTCACTTCTTCTTCTCCTCTCTCCTGATTTCCCTTAATGCCCCTTTCTATCATTCCCTCCCATTTCACTTAACCTCTCATTTCTCATAATCTTATCCCCTCTTTTCTCCTTACTTATCTTACTTCTTCTTCCTTCATTTTAAATCTTATCATTTCCCCTTTTTCCATCCCCGCTAATCATTTCTCCTACTTCCTATAATTTCACATTACTATCTTTTCTTCCCCTCTCCTAATTTTTCTTCTCCTTTCATCCCTCTCATTTCTCATACTCCCCTCCCATATTTCCCCTTACTTGTCCTCATTCCTCTTTTCCCATTTTTCATCTCCACATTTCCTCTCCCCCGTACTCACTAATCATTTCTTCTACTCCCTATAATTATACATCACTACACTTATTTCCATCCCCTCATTACCCATAATTTGCCCATAGTTTCTCTACTCCGTTCCCCTAATTTTCCTTACTTCTCCTTCCATCATGTCTTCCAACTTCCCCTACGCTCTCATTTTCCATACTATCCTTCCCTAATTTCCCTTGCTTCTCCTTCCATCCTTCCCCCCAGCTTCTCCTACCCTCTGATTTCTTATACTTGCCTCCCCTATTTTCTTCTTACTTATCCCTCACCTGATTTCCCTTACTTTTCCGTCTATTATTACACCCCCTACTTCCCCTACCTTCTCATTTCTAATACTTCTCTTTTTCTCTTACTTACCCTACTTTCTTTTCCCTAATTTCTCCTCTCATTTCCTCTTTCCCGTCCGTACTTCTCATTTATAATCATTTCCCCTACTCCCACCTTATTTTACATTAATTTCCAAACTTTCTCTTCCCTTATTTACCATCACTTGCCTTCCCTTCATTAACCATCACTTTCCTTCACTTACTCTACTTCCCCTGTCCGCATTAGCCATAATTTGTTTTTTCCTTCACCCCGTTCCATTAATTCCCTTTCTTTTCCATCCATAATTCCTTCCCACTTCCCCTACCCTCTAATTTCCCAAACTTTGCTCCCCTCTTTTCCCCATACTCGACCTACTTCGTCTACCCTCATTTCTCGTCTCGTCGCTTCTTGTTCCTCGTCACCACTCGTTATTTCTCCTAATCCTCATAATTTCGCATCACTTTTCCTACTTCATCTCCTCTCATAATCCATAATATGCCCTCACTTCCTGCCACCCCTCCCCTAATTTCCTTTACTTCTCTGTTTATTATAACCTCTCACTTCCTTTACCTTCGCCTTTCTTCTGCTCTCCTCCCCCCTTTTTCCCTTACTTACCCTTCTTTCGCTCCCCCAATTTCTGCTCTCGTAATTTCCTTTCCCCCGTCCCTACTCCTGATTTATAATTATTTACCATGCTCCTCCTTAATTTTAAATTACTTTACCTACTTTCCTCACCCTAATTTCTCAACACTTTGCCTACTTCCCTACCTGCCATTACCTTACTTCCCCTTACTTCCCGACCATTATTACCTCCCACTTCCCCTATCTTCTCATTCCTCATGTACCCACCCTTATTTTCCCCTTACTTACCTTACTTTCTCTCCTCTCATTTGCCCTCTCGTCATTTCCTCTCCCCCGTCCCTACTCCCCCATCCATACTCTATCTACTTTTTTTTAAAGCAAAATTAATTGTAGTTGATTAATATAATAATTGTAAATTACAATAGAATTTAAAGAATATAAATAATAAATTATAAAAATTTTAAAGACTATCAGAACCGTTTAATGATAATAGAAAAATTAATATTTAAAAAAAATAATATCTGAAAATTTTATTTTTAGGATTTTATAACCGTGGACAGAAGCATTAAAAGTTTCAGTTTTGTGTCCGAACGTGCGTCCATCTATCTGTCCGACATTTTTTTCAAGAATGGGAAGTAAGAGAAAAGGATGTGAGAAGTAGGGGATATTAGGGTAGGGAAGGTAGGAGAAACAAGGAAAAATAGGAAAAGGAATTAGGAGAAGTGACGAGAGAAGTATTAGAAATGAGGAAAGAGATAGTAGGGCAAATAAGTGAAAGTAAAGTAGAAGAAGAAATAGAAAATGGAAGAAAATAAAGGTAGAATAAGTAAGTGAAAAATGGGAAATAAGGGGAAATAAGGAGAGAGGAAATAGAGAAAGTAAAGTAGAATCAAAAAAGGGATATAGGGAAAGTGGGGGTAAATCAGGAAGGTGAAGTAGAGGAAATTATTAGATATGAGAATGATTATTTCAGGGGAAGTGATACCTGGGGGAGAAGTAGGGGAAGGGGCGAGTTAGCTGAGAAAGCTAAATGAGGGGAAAATAAAGGAAAAATATGTTATGGAAGGGAGAGTTAAAAATGTATTATAATTTAAAAAGTGGGAAAAATTGTACTTACGGACGATTATGAATAATTTTATATAAAAGAGGATTTGTGAAGGTGGGATCGTCGAGTTCATTGTGTCCCCATCGTCGGAAACAGTTTAGATCGACGAAAACGTCTTTTCTAAATTTTCTTTGATAAGCGAAAGCTATCCTCGTTGCTCGAACGACCATCTGAAAAATTCCGAATTCACTTTTTAACGTACTGAATTTTTAACAAAATAGATTAAATTTTCAACAAATATTTGAATTTTTAACCAAAGACTTTAGTAATTGAATTTTTAACATACAGAGATATATTTTCAACAGAATAGTTGAATTTTTAACCAAAAAAATGAAATTAAAACCGAGACGATTAATTTTCTATGCAACAATATTTTAACCAAGTAGTTGTATTTTTAACTAAAAAAAAACAAACGTTTTCTTTAATTTTTAACCAAAAAGATGGATTTGAAAGCAAAAAGATTCATTTTTACCAAAAAAAGAACACTTGTGTCCACTCATTGAGAATTATTTTTTTTTGTAAATTCAACTGCTTGAAAAAAAATTGAACCACTTTGTCAACAAATATTTTTATATCTGGTTGAAAATGTTCTTTTTTTGGTTTAACTCAACTGTGGAATTATTTTGTTAAAAAATTAATTTTTAGTTTTGCATGCTACATAATTTCAATTGAAAATTCATGTTTTAGTTTAAAAACGTACGTATTGTGATAAAAATTAGTCTTTTCGCGTTAAAAATTCGACTATTTGGTTGAAAATTCGACTGTTTTGTATAAAATTATTCTTTTTGGATTGAAAATTCAACAGATTAGTTAAAATTAGTCTTTTCCTACGAAGTAATAAATTTTCAAACAAAAATTCGACTATTTGGTTGAAAATTCGAATGTTTTGTATATAATTATTCTTTTTGGATTGAAAATTCAACAGATTAGTTAAAATTAGTATTTTCCTACAAAGTAATAAATTTTCAAAAATAGTTATGAATTATTTATTGGAATTGTTGAATTTCAAGTCAAAAAGATAAATTTTTAATTAAAACCATAAATATTTAACTAGATTACTTGAATTTTCAACTAAAGCAGATCATTTTTTAACTAAAAATTAAATAGTTACATGCTTAGTTCAAAAAATTAATTTTTGTTCAAATAGATAAATTTTCAACTAAAATTATAGAATGTTTAACTCGAATAGTTAAATTTTCGGATTAAAGAAAATTCATTTTAAAAAAACCAATATAATTAAATAAAAATTATATTTAAAAAACTGATGATAAAATTAACAGATCATAAAATTTCCGACTTATTTCCCATTCAAAAAAATCTAACTATTTTTGGTTGAAAGTTCTTTCTCGAATTACATTACATTAAATTACATTTTAAAATTAATAATATTAAATTTTTTGTTAGTAATAACTTAATTTTTTGTTAAAAATATTATTTGGTTCAAAATTGAATTCATTTGTTGAAAATTCAACAATTTTGTTGAAAAGTTATACTTCCTTATTGAATATTCAAACTTTTTTTTTAAGAAGAAAAAAATAAATAAAAAATTAAATAAATTATGAATAATTAAAATATTTTTAAAAACAAATGAAACTTAAATGAAAAATGTTAGTTTTTTGTTGAAAATTCAATTATTTGGAAAAAATCGTATTTTCGACTAGATAATTCAACAAATTATACTTCTGAATCAAATATTCAAAACGCAATTTTTTTCTTTTTGAACAACAATTTTGTTGTTTGTTGAAAACTCAACTCACTAGTTTAATACTGAACTATTTTCTTATAAGTTCATTTTTTGTTCGAAGAATCATAATTTTAGTTAATAATTCTTTTCTTTCGGTGGTAAATAAATTTTTTTCTTTGAAAATTGAACTATTTTCGTTGATAATTCAACTGATTGGTTCAAAAATTATTTTTTAACTAAAAGTCGAACTATTTTTGTAGAAAATTCAACTAATTTATTCGAAAATGGTCAATTTATTAAAATTTTAATTTATTAACTATTTTTAAAAATCTAACTATTTTGGTTGCAATTTCATTTTTTGGTTAAAAAGTCAAATATTACATTTTTGGGTGATAATTCATCTTTTTTGGTTAATAGTCACATTATCTGTTTCAAAATAGAATTGGTTTGTTGAAAATTCAACAATTTTGTTAAAAATATATATTTCTAAATTGAGTGTTCAAAAGTTTTGTAGAAAAGTTTTATTTTTGTCTTAAAAATTAGACAATTTGATTGCAATTTTTTTCTTTTTTGGACAAAAATTTTTTTGATTGAAAATTCATTTCTTTCTGTATAAATTGAACCTTTTTCATGATATAAAAGCTACTGCCTGGTTAAAAATTAATTTGTTTTAGATATTTATTTTAAATAAAAATCCTTTTTTGTTGAAATATTAAGTATCACATTTTTTGTAGAAAAATTATCCTTTTATGTTGAAAATGCAACTCACTAGTTAAATCTTAAAATTTTTTCTTAAAATTTCTTTTTTTTTATGTTTAAGATTCATAGTTTTAGTTGAAAGTTTTTTTTTCTTTTGTTTCAAAAACTAATTTTTTTAAATAAAAATTGAATTATTTTTGTTGAAAATTCATCTGATTCGTTAAAAATTAACAACATAATAGTATAGTTTTTTACCAAAACGATTAACTTTCAAGGAAGAATCTTCAATTTCTAAAAAAAAGGAAATTTCAATAAAATAGATTAAATTTTAACTGAGAATTAAAAATTTTCACCTGAAATGAAACAGGTAATTGTTAAAACAATTAATTATGAAACAAAACAGAATAATTCAGTAAAATGGTAATACAAACAGCAACTATTATGTTGAAAATTAAAACAATTTTGTTTATTGAAAATTCAGATTTTTGTTTGATTTCAGCTTTTTTTATTTAAAATTAAAATCTCTTCTGGTTATAATATCAATTTTTACATTTATTGTTGAGTATTCATCTCTTTTGATTAAGAAATAATCTGCTCTGTAGAAAATTTAACAATTTTGTAAAAAAAATAAATTTTTTTGGTCGAATATTCTTTATTTTAGTTGAAAATTCACCTCTTTCGTAGAAAATTCAACCATTTTATTTTTTTTTTTTAAACTTATTTTGGTTGAAAATTTATTTTTCAACTGAAAATTTATCGGTCTCAGTTTAAGATTCTTAATTTTAGTTGAAAATTCATTTCTTTGATTAAAAATGTAACTATTTTGTTGAAATTTAATCTAATTTTATTATTGATTATTATTGATTATTTATATTATCTTAAATTATTATTAAATATAATTTATTGGAAATTAAACAATTTTGTTTAAAAAAAAAACATTTTTGCGTAGAAATTTAAACTCTTTTGTTAAAAACTCATATTTTTATTTTTTTAATTAATTTTTTTAACTAAGAATTCCACTCTTCCATTTTATTAAAAATTCGTGTTTTGGCTGAGATTTCAGGTACGTACTTGGTTGAAAATTCATATTCTTTGACTTTAACTTTTTTTATTTAAAATCAAAATCTGTTCTGTTTGGAATATTAAGTTTTTTATTTTTCGTTGAATATTTAGTTCTTTTGATTAAAAATTTATCTGCTTTGTAGAAAATTCAAAAATTTTGTTAAAAACATTTTTTTTAAGGTACTTTACTTTAGTTGAAAATTCATCTTTTCGATTAAAAATTTAACTATTTCATTTTTTTGTGGAAAATTAATTTTTTTTTAAATTAATTTTTTAAACTGCAAATTGAACTACTTAATTCTTGATTTTACTTTATGTTATTTGGATGAAAATTCGTATTTTTCGACTAATTTTTTATGAGTTAAAAATTAAACAATTTCGTTCAAAAATATATTTTTTGTTTTAAAGTCAACTATTTTGTTAAAAATTCGTATTTTTGGCTAAGAATTCAACTACATATTTTGTGGAAAATTCATTTTTTTTTAAATTTAAAATCGAAATCTGTTCTGGTTTTAATATTAAGTCTTACATTTTTCGTTGAGTATCTGTATCTTTTGGTTAAAAATTAATTTGCTTTGCAGAAAATTCAACAATAAAAAAAATCATTTTTGGATTGAAGACTCTTTATTTTAGTTGAAAATTCATTTCTTTTGTTGAAAATTCAACTATTTTATTTTAAAAATTACTTGTTTTTAGTTGAACCTTTTTTTTACCTGGAAATTTAACTGTTGCAGTTTAAGATTCATAATTTTATTTGAAAATTCATCTGTTTGATTAATAATTTTCCTGTACTATATTCTTCAACTTAATTCAAAATTATTTTTTGAATACTTAAAATTAGAAAAATTTTAGCCTTGAACACTGAAATTAAAAAATTTAATTTTCCTGAACAAATTTTTAAAAATCAGTATGTGTTGCCACCATAATTTTGTGAAACTTAAATTTTTTGAAAATCTCACCTCAGGAGCATCTCCATTTACATGAATCACTGGAGCTGATATCATTTTTGCGAGATCAGTACAATACCTGGTGGATCTTCCTCTCGAAGGTGGAGTTGTGAACCCAACTTGATTGTTCACCACCAAGTGAATTGATCCTCCAACTTCAAAATGAGGAACTCCACCTAATAAAAGGGATTCTTGGCTCACACCCTGGCCTATAAAAGCAGCATCTCCATGGACCTATAAATTAATTAAAATTATTTTTCGGCCTTCACAGCCCAAAATTCTCTCAAAACAAGAGAAATCAGTAGTATAGCTGTGGTGCTACGACTCTACTTACTGACCAAGTAATGTTCTGTTCTATGCTAAGTTACCTCACGTCGGTAACTTAGCATTGAACAGAACCTTGATCAGTCGGTAATTAGTGTCGTAGTAGCATAGCTATACTACTGAAATTGGTGATTTTTCAAAAAAATAGGGGAATAATTTCTTTTAAATAAAATTAATGTAGAACCATATTGAAATCAACATAAACGCTTTAAATTCATAAGATTTCGAATCGAAATATATTGAATTTTTAACAAAATAGTTGAATTTACAACCAAAAATTGTTTTCTACGGCAAGGGATGAATTTTCAACCTAAAAGGATAAGTCTGCAACAAAGTAGTCGAATTTTCGGGCGAAAATAATGATTTTAACAAAGTGTTTGTATTATCAACAAAATAATTTAAATTTCACCAATATAGTGGAGTTAATGACCAAATACTTGGATTTTTAACACAAAAAAGCAGAATTTTCAAACAAGAAAGATTACAATTCTACCAGAAACAGTTGTATTTTTAACCAAGAACACTGAAACCTGTATTTAATACCTGGTCGGGGACTGACGGTGGATTTAAATCCAGGGAATATGAACGTTAACAGTCAGGGGCGTGTAAGCCGTTTCGGGTGGTAAAAATATTTTCAAAATTATTTTTCTAATGCAGAAATTTAGTCAGATTAGTTGAAAATTCTTGTATTTTGTTGAAATTTCGTCTTTTTTGGTAGAGAGTTAATCTTCTTGATGGAAAACTCTACTTATTGATAGAAAATTTAATTATTTTTACATTGATATTTAGGGTTAAATATTTAACTATTTTACTGAGAATGATTGAACTGCTATACGCCACCTGGCGACAAAAGTTCGAACTAGAAAGAATAGGCACGATTTTAAAGATGCATTTTAAGCTCTGCATAAAAGTGTTTTAAGAATTTTTTTTGGAGTTTTAAGTATTTATTGGATAACAAAAATAAGTTTTTATCGGAAACAAGGTGTTTTAGATACAAGTTACATATCATACAGTGAAAAACCACACTTTTTACATAAATATTTTTCTAAAAAAAAAACAATTATTGTTCTCTTTATTGGGATTTTTAAAAGATTATAAACTTAAATGGACTTATTTTGAAGCAAAAATGAACTCAAAGTACATTTTTATTAATTTATACATGAAATATTTACTATTTAAAAATCTAATCTAAAAGTTAGGTTAGAATTCGTATTTAACTTCCAGTCGTCTATTATTCGTATTCTTGACATAATATGGATAAAATTTGTCGCTATATACATTAATTAAATTTTATTGAAGCTTAGAATGCATTAAAACTCACATGAAATGATGAAATAATTGTATTTTTTTAGAAAACCTATTTCACAAAAATGTGTTTTTTCACTGTATATGGTGGAAGTTCGATCAAAAACTATTTGTATTTCATGAATATTTGTTTTTAGTATTCAATCATTGTTTTATAATTCACAGAACAATCGTAAAAACACTTTTATGCAAAAATTAAAATACATATTTAAAATTGTGCCTAATCTTTCTAGTTCCATTTTTCAGCACCATGTGGCGAACTGGTAGACAACCACTCTTTTGCTTGTAAATTTCGAACACTTAGTTGCATCCTGTTTGTTGAAAATTGAACCATTTTCATAAAGCTATCTTTTTTAAATAAAGATGCAACTGTTTTCTTAAATTATTGACCTTTTAGATTAAAACTTCAACCTTGATGGTAGAAAGGTCATCTTTCTTGGGTCGAAATTAATCTTTCTTGGAAGAAATTTCATTCTTTTTTCTCAAAAATTCAACTTTGAGGATTAAACTATTTGGTTAACAATTCCTCTTTTTTGGATTAATTCAAGAGGTTGGAAATTATTTTTATTTTAAAATTAATTTTTTAAACTGAAAATTTAAAAAATTCCATTTATATTTTTAAAATGTTGAGAAAAAGCCCAAATTGATCCACAAAAGACTCAAAATTATGGGTGAGAAAAGTGAAGCTCAAAAGGAGGCCCATAAAAAATTTATAGTGGATAGTGCAAATGGCGATGCCAAACCAGAATCTGAGATAGAGGGTCCAGCGGAAGGGGAAGATGCTGACTTCAATACCACCCTCACCTCAGAAAATGTAGAGAGAGAGAGAGAGAGAGAGAGAGAGATCCGAAGAAGCCACAGGGCAACAAGCCAGCCTGAGCGCTTCGTGGCAGGAGAGGAGAAAGCCCGAAGAAAGGCGACGGCGAACGAAAGACGCCGAATCCGTCCAAGGCCAAGACAGCCTAGAGCAGTGGTCGGCCGTCGGCATGCTCCTGACCAAGTCAGGCGGCTATTATCGAGTTGCGGCCCGTGGTCAAGAAAATATCCTAATTGCGGCCCACGGTCACTTTTGGTCAGAGCTGCCAGATCGAGCCTGAAATTTACCTCCACCATACCTACCGTTTGGGAGCCGCAAAACAGAAGGTGCATGATTACCACTGTGACTTCGTGTGTAAGCTAAAAATGCACGATTCGACTTCGGTTCCCTGCTGTACGATGATTGTCGATCTGAAGGCTTCGGAAGACTTCGGCGGTCTTCTATTCATATCTCGATCCCCATTTGAAAGAAATGGAAGAAATTGGCGAATTTAATGTTTCACGTGATTCTTCATTTCATGCATGAATCGATTTTGAGGTTATGTTTTTCGGGTGTATATAGTATGAATATTATAACTGCTATATATATTATTAATTTTATATTATAATTATAAAATATAACATTAATTTTAATCAATAGTTGACTAACTTTTAATAGAAATAGTTAAACTTTTAACTAAAACAATTAGTATTCTGAAAAAAAATTTGAATAAGAAGATTAATTTTCTTGTAGTTAAAAGATATTAATTTTTAAACCAAAACCAACAAAAAGAATTCTGCAAAATAGTTAAATTTTCAGAAAAGAAATTTTTCGACTAATTTGATAAATTGTCAACCAAAAAAAAAAACTAAATTTTTAACAAAGCAGTTCCACTTTCAACCAAAAAAATTGAAAAAAATAGTTGGAATTCTTTTAAAGTGCTTTAAATTATTGAAATTAATTGAAAATTCCTTGAAATGTTTTAAAACATCCTAAAATATTTAAAATCCTTTAAAATCTCTGAAAATTTTGCAAAGCTCTTGAAAATTCCTTGCAAATTTTAAAAATACCTTAAAATATTTTAAATCCTTTAAAATCACATACTAAATAATTGAAATCAATTGAAAATTCCTTAGAATCTAGGAAAAGGTACTAAGACGTATCAAATCCTTTAAACTCTCATATTAAATTACTGTAATAAATTGAAAATACCTTAAAACCTTTTAAAATACTCTCAAATAATTATTAAAAAATCTCAAAATTATTAAAATTCTTTGAAATCCCTTTAAATTATAAAAATGATTTGAAAATTTATTGAAATATTTTTAAACATTCTAAAATATTTAAAATCCTTTAAAATCTTTTGAAATCTGTTGAAATTCCTTGAAAATTTAAAAATACC
>NC_046661.1:148319016-148337756 GCF_010883055.1 Belonocnema kinseyi | reverse complement strand
TAATTTCTATTAAAACTTTAATAGTTTAACTAATCTACAAACAGTTAAATTTTTAATGTTTAAAAATTTTCTAAATTTCAGTCTGAAATAATTTTATTTAGAAATTGTCCAATTGAAAAACATACATTTAAATTTCGAACGCATTTAATTAATTTATTATTATTAAGTTTTTATAAATAAATATCCAAGCTTACAATTTTAAATGTGGAGTCTTGTATCCCATCGAGTTGAAAATTATTCTTATGGTATAGTTGAAAATTTTTGAAAATAAAATTTCAAAAGTTTTGAATTTTTATTGATTCCATCTTCAAAACTCTAATCTACAAACATTTAAATATTTAACGTTTTGAAACTCTTCTTTTTTTAATTTCAATCTGAAGCTTTCTAAAATTTCAAAAGATTTCAAAAGATTTGTAAAGATTTTAAATATCTGAGGATGTTTTAAAAGATGTCTAAGAATTTTCAATTTATTTTTAATATTTACAGGAATTTCAAAGAATTAAAAAATGTTCAGTAGGCTTATTTTAAAAAATTCCAAAGCAATTTAGAAATCCTAAAAAAAAGTCCGAGACATTTCAAAAGATTTTGAAGGTTTCAAAATACTTAAGAGCATTTAAAAAGATTCCAAGGAATTTTCATTGATTACAGTAATTTAATATGATATTTTGAAGGATTTGAAATATTTTAGGGAATTTTCAAAATTTCAAGGAATTTTCAAAAGCTTAAAAAAATGTCAAGAAGTTTCAAAAGATTTTTAATATTTGTGAATGTTTTAAAAGATGTCAAGTAATTTTCAATTTATTTTTATAATTTCAAGGAATTTCAAAGAATTTTAGCAATTTTAGCAGAGTTATTTAAAAAAATTCCAAAGGACTTTAGACATCTTTAAAAGGTGTGAAGGGGTTTGAAAAGATTTTGAAGGTTTCAAAATACTTGAGAGTATTTAAAAACGTTCCAAAGAATTTTTAAGTGATCACAGTAATTTAATATGAGATTTTAAAGGATTTGAAATATTTCAGGGTATTTTCTAAATTTCAAGGAATTTTCAAGAGCTTTAAAAAAGTTCAAGAGATTTCAACACATTTTTAAGGATTTTGAATATTTGAGGATGTTTAAAAATATTTCACTGAATTTTTAATTCACTTTTAAAAATTAAAGGAATTTCAAAGAATTTTAATAATTTTATCAAGGTTGTTTAAAAAAACTCCAAATTACCTTAAAAATCTTTAAAAGATGTCAAGATTTTTCAAAAGATTTTGAAGGTTTCGAAATATTTGAGAGTATTTTAAAAGGTTTTAAGGAATTTTCAATTTATTACAGTAATTTAATATGAGATTTTAAAGGATTTGATACGTCTTAATACATTTTCCTAGATTCTAAGGAATTTTCAATTGATTTCGATTATTTAGTATGTGATTTTAAAGGATTTAAAATATTTTAAGGTATTTTTAAATTTGCAAGGAATTTTCAAGAGCTTTGCAAAATTTTAAGAGATTTTAAAAGATTTTAAATATTTTAGGATGTTTTAAAACATTTCAAGGAATTTTCAATTAATTTCAATAATTTAAAACACTTTCAAAGAATTCCAACTATTTTTTTCAATTTTTCTGGTTGAAAGTGGAACTGCTTTGTTAAAAATTTAGTTGTTTTTTTTGGTTGACAATTTATCAAATTAGTTGAAAAATTTCTTTTCTGAAAATTTAACTATTTTCCAGAATTCTTTTTATTTGTTTTGGTTTAAAAATTAATTTCTTTTAACTACAAGAAAATTAATCTTCTCATTCAAATTTTTTTCAGAATACTAATTGTTTTAGTTAAAAGTTTAACTATTTCTATTAAAAGTTAGTCAACTATTGATTAAAATTAATGTTATATTTTATAATTATAATATAACAATAATAATATATATAGCAGTTATAATATTCATACTATATACACTCGAAAAACATAACCTCAAAATCGATTCATGCATGAAATGAAGAATCACGCGAAACATTAAATTCTCCAATTTCTTCCATTTCTTTCAAATGGGGATCGAGATATGAATAGAAGACCACCGAAGTCTTCCGAAGCCTTCAGATCGACAATCATCGTACAGCAGGGAACCGAACGCGAATCGTGCATTTTCGGCTTACACACGAAGTCACAGTGGTAATCATGCACCTTCTGTTTTACGGCTCCCAAACGGTAGGTATGGTGGGGGTAAATTCCAGACTCGAACTGGCAGCTCTGCTTTTGGTCTGGTTGAGGTTCACCTCGACGTTCCTTCTCCCACTCCACCATTAAAGGAATTAGCTCATGCATAGAGTAAGGGGTGGTGGTGACAAGGAGTAGAGGTTAAATCATCATTTTTAAAAAACTTCTTTGGACTACCTTTTTTAAATTTATCCGATGTAGAACATTGTTTTGTCGAAGATCTCATGGCTGTCCAACCGTTAGATACAAGAGTTTAAAAGTTTTGCGACTATTTTTTTAGAAAATTACGTACTAAGTAAGTCAAGTTTGCCACCAAAAATTTGAGCTGATTTTTCTTCATCAACGTCGCGGACAACAAACGTTTGTGAATCTTATCATTTAAAATAAAATTGAATGTTTTACACATCAAAACCAATCTTTTTTTTTTTGAAGCTTTAAAAGATGTGCAAATAGATATCTAAATAAAAATGCGAAGCATAGACTCTAGAGCCCAAGACTACAGCTGACTTCAATTCACACCCTCCTTCGCCCCACCCTTCAAAAACGGGTAGTACAAATCCAAGCGGTCGAGTGTCGGTGCGGGAGTGAGAAGGCGCATAGAGATAGAGCTCCGTAAGGCTGAGGAAATTTTGAGACTCGAAGAAGCAGAGGCTCTCAAACATCTTGAACAAAAAAAAAAGATTAAACTACGAAGCAAGCAACAGCTGGTTGATCTTTACGAAGAAAGCAGTCTAGAGCTAGGGGAGTCGCATTAAGACCGAAGGAGGAAGTCCTTCATGCATTATTTATTGAAGCCGAATTCTCGGTGAACAGCAGACCTTTGACTTATGTTTCAGAGAATCCAGCTGACCCAGAGAGCATTACACCGAACCACCTTCTTATGCCGTGGAGGAAACACGGGAAGGTTCCCGGGCACAAGGAGTGTTCCTAACGGATGACCTAGCGCTCAGAAAGCAATAGCGCCGATCACAGATCCTGTCTGATCAATTTTCGCATCGATGGGTGAAAAAGTACCTGCCATCACTCAACCGGTAAAAAAGTGGTACCGACGAACAGAAAATCTCGAAGTCTGATATTTGGTTGTTAGCGTTGCATGCGAGGAATCATAACGGCTGTCTATCGTGGAAAGGATGGCTGCGTCCGAGTTGCGGACGTAGGGACGAGTACAGAAACGTACAACAGGTCAGCTATGAAGTTGTACGTCCTCGTCAAAATAATAGTATTCCTGATGATAAAAGAATACAGGAAGGGAAATGTCGTGTACGCAATTTTTAACCAGGGCAATTATTCTTAACGTTTCGTCACTGAAGGGCCCTCCCAGGGCAGTGGCCAGCCGTAGGGCCCGCCTCCCGAAATTCCGCGAATCCTAAAATTTTCCTGTAGATGTAAAAAATCTAAATTATAACAACGCTTTGCCCCCCCCCCCCAAAGCAAATTTTTGGCTTCGAGCCTGAGCCCTCCGAAAAAACTGAAAAGATTTTCCAACGGGCCGAGTACAAGTGAAAGCGAGAGGCGTGGACCGTCAAGGGTAGCGCCCTAAGAGTCAGTTCGTGATTGACAAAATTATCGACTGCCCACGTCAATCACTTTGAAAATCGGCAGAGCATCCTTTTTGAATTGTGCGCATATTATTACCTTTTGACTTTTTCTTGTATTAAAATCAATTTCCTATTTTGGTTTCTACTTTAATATTCTTTTAATTGTGCAATTGTGAAAAAGCATGTTTTGTAAAAACGTAGAATTCTCTTTAAAAAGGGGGGGGAAACGGGAAATAGGGGAAATAGTGTGAAGTCCGCATTTTAGAGGATTATTTAAATGTTAAAAAATAGTCTAGCGAACTGAAATAAAGTTACCTGAACATTCAGGACTTTATCACTCCATCGAGATCCTTCATCCTTAGAATAATCACCATCTCCCAGCGCCTGCATAAGAGCTCTAGTTTTTCCCATCGAAACTGGATTGACAGCTTCCAAATGTGAAGGGTTAGGAAGCATACTAATATGCAAACTTTTTCCAGTGTTGTTAAAATCTGCAGAGGACACAAAATGACTTGGCACATCCCCAGTAGCCTTCACATCTTCCGGAAATTCGGGAATTCCTCTCAACTTCCGGAATAGCTTTTCCGGGGGGAAGTTCAACATCCCTGTTAGGAAATTCAGTCGTCCCCGATGTGGCATGCACAATACTATGTGTTCCAATTCTCCTGGATTCAAATAATTTCTTATTAAACAATTCCTCAAGGATCCCAGTCCGTCCCCTTTCCCCCCTTAAGTTTGAAAAATTCCCTAAAGCACTTTAAATTGAGAATTGAAACCAAATTTTCTCTTTTCCGTCCTCTTTTTACAAAGTTTCGATTTATTTCCAGGGTTTCGGAACACTGTGGCGAAATCCTTATAGTTTTGATCAGAAACTGATATGCTCGCGTCGAGATACCTGAGAAGGATACCCCCACTACTGCGCCTAACGCGCTACCCCTCGGCTCCTTTTATTCCTTTGTAATGAGTGATGGGCGAATGGAGGGGATAATAAAATATGATAAGAGTAAAAATCCTCTAGGTAGAGTTGTGTCACAACTTGCCACTGTTTTTATTGGTTACGATTAAACCGGAACCAGAAGTGATGAAAAGCGTGCGATTTTCAAACCAGATTTTACAATAGATTTAGAATTTTGAAGAATAAAATGAAGAAGACGATAACATAAAATATAAACTTATCAAAACTGTATAAAATACATAAAAATAGAAATATTGAAAAAAAAATTATTCTATTGTGTGTTTAAAAGTTACACTGTTAAAAATGTTTGGAATTCTACAATACATCTACTAGAATTCTTCAATACATTGCAATGCATGTGTTGTAAGTGTTGTAAATCGTGAAGTCATCGTCCAGCAAAAGTCACGAAATTTGCAGAATTCGTGAAATTCAAGAAACTCACGAAATTGATGGAATTCACGGAATTTATAGAATTCAAGGAATTTACGAAATTAATGGAATGCAAGGACTTAAAGAAATTCATCAAAATCACGGAACTCACGGAATTAATAGAATGAAAGGAAAACGAGAAATTTATGAAATTCATGGAATTAATGTTATACAAGATATTCAAGGAATTAAAGAATTTTATTGAATTCCAGGAATTCGCGAAATGCAAGGAATTCATTAGATTTGCGGAGTTTATGGAAATTAAGGAATTGAAGGAATACATTTAATTGAAGGAAATCATTGAATTTAAGGAATTCATGGAATTCATTTATCTTCAGGAATTCGAAAAATTCAATGAAATCAAGGAATTCATAGAATTTGCAGAATTTACGAAATCAACGGAATTCATGGAATTTGCAGAATTTACGAAATCAACGGAATTCATGGAATTTAAGGTATAAACTTGATTTATAGAACTCACGGATTTCACAGACGCTTCATTGGCGGAATTCATGAAATTCAATGAATTCCGTGAATTCAATGAATTCGCAGGATTGACTGTAATCTCTGAATTTACGGAATTCAATTAATTTGCGGAATTGACTATAATCACTGAATTTACGGAATTCAAAGAAGTCACGGAATTCATATAACAACTGAAATTTGCGTAATTCATGCAATTCGCGGAATTCATGAAATTCCAAAAATTAACGGAATTCGCACAATTCATAGAAATAAAAAAGTTCTCGGAATTCATGTAGCACCCCGAATTCAAGGAATTAGTGCAATTCACAGAATTCAAGGGATTCAAGATATTCACGGAATTAATGGAATTCATGAAATTCGGAGGATTGACTATAATCATGGAATTTACAGAATTTAAGGAAGTCACAGAATTCATGTATCACCCGTAATTCACGGAATTCATGAAGTTAACAGAATTCCAGGGATTCCAGGAATTTGCGGAATTAATGGAATTTAAGGAATTCGTGGAACTCGATGAATTCCACACATTTAGTGAATTACGTGATTTTATTGAATTTCTTTAACTCATTGAATTTCATGAATTTCTCAAATTTTGCAAATTCCACTATTTACTTGAATCTCTTGAATTAGTTCAATTATTTTAAATTCATTAATTCCGTGAATTTCCTAAATTCCTTGAAAAATATAAATTCAGTGATTTTCATGAATTCCCTGTACTCCATGAATTCAATGAATTCTGTGAATTTCTTTTACTCGTTGAATTTCGTAAATTCTATGAATTCTGTAAATTCCTTAAATTTCATGAAATCTATCAATCTCGTGAATTCTTTGGATTCCGTGCATAGCGTCAATTCTTCGAATTCCGTAAATTCCGTTAATTCTATGAATTCCATGAATTCCGGACGTTATACGAATTCAGCGAATTCCTTAAATTCAGTAAATTCTGTAAATTCAACGAATTCCTTTAATGCCATGAATTCTTTTAATTCTATAAATACGCGCGTTATACAGTATACATTAACAAAAGTTTTGTCGCCGTTAGAAAATACCTTTTTTTTACCAGGAACAAGGGTCCTCAGAAATGATTTACATTTTTTGTTATTGTAATTTTTCATTTCAACAGGTGTCGAGATATTAAAAGGTGTAGTTTTTTTAGTTGACAATTTAGGTATTTTTATGAAAAATCGTCTCTCCTTGGAGAAAATTAATCTTGTTAGTTGAAAATTTAACTATTTTGTTAGAAATCTATTTTTTGGGTTAAAAAAATCAGTTTTTCAATTGAAAATATTCACGAAAGTTCGGCAAAGATTCGTAGTTTTGTACACAATTGGAAACCGAAATTTCTCTTTTTATTATTCTTGCATTTTGTTAAAACTAGTGTTTTTTGATAGAAAATTAATCTTCTTGGTTACAATATTTCGTTAAAAACTCGGTCCTTACTTCATTGAAAAATAATTTTTTTTAATGTAAATTTAATTATTCTACATTTGGTTGAAAAGTGATCTTTTATAGTAGAAAATTTAATTATTTTTTGAAAAATTGATATATTTTCGCCAAAGTTAATTTTTTTGATAAAAGATTTAAATTCGAAGTTGAAAATTCATTTTCTCAGGTGGAAGATTCATTTTTTTTATTACAAAATTTTTTATTTAAAATTTACATTTTAAAACTTCAAATATTTTGTGAAAAATTCGCATTAACATTTACTTAAAAATGCGTATTTTTTGGTGAAAAATTAATATCGTTAATTAAAAATTTAATTCTTTGGTTGAAAATTCAACTATTTCCCGGAAAATTCATTGTTTGGCTAAAAATGATGTTTTGTTTGTTTGTTAAAAACTGAACTATTTTGTTAAAAATGATTTGTCAGATGGTTAAAAATAATTTTCATAACTGAAAATTAAAATGTTCCATTTTTGGTTGAAAAATCCTTTTTTGTTTGGGAATTTATTTTTTTGGTTCAAAATTCGTTTTTTTTTTGGCAGGAAATTAATCTTTATGATTAAAAATTTATCTTTTCGTTTTTAAATTCAAATTTTTAGTTAAAAAATTCAATATTTTGATTAAAAAATAATTTTATTTGGTTTCTTGCAAAAAATTGTTTTATACATTTAATCATTTTAAATAAGCGCGCCAACGGTAGCCAATCCTGCTGTTGATGCGAGGCATGTGCAGTAAGAAAACCTATAATTGTCAGCACTGACCCTTACCAGAGGATCTCTGAGGACAGGATAGAACAGAGGAGTGGGGGAATGATAGCGTGAAAGGGGAAATTTTAAGGAAACTTAATCCCCTTTTAATCACTTTTTTTTAATTTCCTTTTTTACTTAAAATTGAAAGCTACTGAACCGCTGTGATCCCTGAATTTCTTCCTAAATATAAATCATTTTCAGGTCTATTAAAATTTATTACCAATTGATAACTTGAAAAGTTCTCTGAAGAAGGCCATCATACTTTCTGCACCTTCTCCGCCGTATCTTTTTACCGTGACAAATTTCACAGCAAGAAAATTATCCAGGGCTTGACTTTTCAGCATATCGCTTGCAATTTCCCGACGAGTTTCGTCGCTCAGTGGCTCTTGGTAACATTTTTCGAAATTTTCTGCAAACCATTCTCGCTCTTCTTCACTCTGGGTTAAAAAAATATAAAATTTAAAAATCAGTTTCTTTAAAAATTGGGAAAATACTCGGACCTGAGATTTTATGTTAATGAAATAAATTTTTTGTTTCACGAATTAATTGAAAGGCGCGAAAAAGTAAGTTTTAAAAAATTCACTCCAGGCTGGGTTTGAACCAACAACCCTCCTCAACACATGCGAGGTGCGCTACCAGTTACGCCACTGCAGTCCATAGTGAAAATTTTGGAACTTTCATTCATTAAAAACGTAGTTTTAATCTCATCCTACTTATTTTTTTATAATCTCAGGCCTGGAAATACTACTATTAAATTTAAAACCTCCAAATGATTGAATTCGACTCCTATTGGTCCACTGTATAATTTTTTGAAAAATTCGACTGCTTCAGAAACAGTTCCTTCCTTCTTTTCTGTCCTAAGCAAATTTTGGAAAGATACTATTTCTGATAAATCCAATCCGTATCTTTCTGGATTTAATTCTGGCGATAATTTTTTCTTTTTGAAAGAAACCGGGTCTATATTTGCATCTCTGTGGCCAAATTCTCTGTACGCTGTGAGAAGTCTATACAAATTACTGTTCTTTGCTCTAGCCTCCAATTTTTCCTTTGGCACTAAAATAAGAATCAAGAGGCTTCAATAGCAAGAATATATTTCTTTTACTAATTTTTAAAACGCTGTCCACAAATTTAAATCCTTATGTTAAATAGTTATTCATTTTTGGATCAATAATTAAGGTGCCTGAAAGTTTGTGTTAGGTAAAAATGTTTTTTATTACGTTTAATTTTTCACTTTAGCGCTAAAATTAAAATCAAGAGGCTTCTATAGCAAAGATATATTTTTTGTGCATTTTTATTAGTAATACATATCCGGTAGAAATCAACATTATTTAATTTTCAAAACGGTGAGGTTTCACGGACCGTACTTTTATGTACTTTCCTTCGGCGGCGTTCACTACTCGCGACGCAGGAGAATCCCCCTTCCCTCATTCGCTTGCGTCGCTGGAAGGGAACTTCGCGTGATTGGTGCGCGCTCGCTACGCAAAAAGTCTGCAATCATGGAAGGAACAGCGGAGCTGCGCTTTCTTTGTGGATTGCAAGACAGACTCCAACATTTTTACATTTATCCATCAATTCGATTCCTTTTGGTGAAGAAGGTATTTATTTCCAAAAAATTATTAAAGGTCTCTGCCAGTTTCTTTTAGATGAAACAAAATTTTATTTTTCTAGTTTATTTGTTTTCAATAGGAAAAATATTTTCCTTTGTAAATTTTAAATTATTAATACATCCCCATTAAAAATTAAAAATGTTCAATTTTTCAAAGGCTATCCATCAGTTTTCTTGCTTCTAATAAAAAATTGTTTATTTAAAGAAAAATAATTTAAGATACCCACTAGGTTCTTTTAGGTACAACAAATATATTTATTTTCATAACATTTAAATTTTTTCTTCGGCACTAAAATCAAAAGGTTTAAATAACAAAAATATCTTTCTTTTGTGCATTTTCAATTATAATACATGTTCATTAGAAATCAACCTTTTTTAATTTTTAATACGCTATCCATTTTTTCTTCTTTTTAATTAACAAGTTTTTAATTTTTAGATAATATTTAAGGTTCGTTTTTTTTATTTCTAAACGCTATTCATCACTTTTATTCCTTTTGGTCAACAAATTGTTTATTTAATAGAAATCTTTTGGGTTTCCTCCAGTTTCTTTAAGTTTAAAACAAATTTTTTGTAACGTTTAAATTTTTGCTTTAGCACGAAAATAAAAATTAAGAGGCTTAAAGAGCAAAAAGAAACGGATAACTTATACCAATTAACTCCGTGAAGAAAATTAGAAAAAACATATACAAATGAAAAATTACTTTATAAATTTTTGGCGTTATTATTATGTTTTTTGTGCGGCTTTTCAATACAAAGTTTGTTCTAACACGTGAAATAATACTAGAGGTATAATAATAATAATAGAAATAATAATAGAGGTTTACGTAAATTGTTTAAACAATTTATTATTGTCTTTAGTAATTTTTCTCTTCGAATAGTGTTAGAAAGTCGTGGGATTTTTCACATTTTCCGGCTACTTTCCAACATTTTTGAGCTAGAGCGAGGAAATAATTAATTAAATTAAATATACATAATTATTTAAACAATTAATTTTTTTTCACTTATTGTGAGATTGAAATTAATAAAAATTAACAAAAAAATTGTTTAAACAAATTATTATTGTTTATAACTGTGTTTTTTTGCAGTAATGTTTACAAAAATAATAGTTTAAACTAATTATTACTATTTTTAGACATTTTTTCTTAGAATAGAGTAAAAAACTTGTGGATTTTTCCAAAATTTCAACTTACATTAGTTTCAACATTTTTTAAATAGAGCAAGGTAATAATCAATTAAGTTAAAGAGAAATAATTGTTTAAACAGTTTAGTTTTATTTATAATAATATTCTTTTGAAATAATGCTAGAAGTTGCAGTTTTTTCTAACAATTTTAACTTTTTGTCTACTTTTCAATTATAGTGAGGTAATAATTAATTCAGTTTAACAAATATAATTGTTTAAGCAATTAGTTTTTATTTTTAATAATATTCTCTTTGAATAATGCTAGAAAGGTGCGTTTTTACAAAATTGTTACTTTGCTCTGGCTTTTTAATTATTAAAAAATAATAAATAAACAAGAGGGAGAATCATTTTCGAACAATCTCTTTTTTGTGAATATATTTGTCTAAAATAAAACAAATATTTATAATATTCTTTAAATTTTCTATATCAATTATATTAAATGGACATTTTTCTTGAATAAGTTATTGAGAGCCTTTTTTAAAATTAATATGAATATTTATTATTTGCTTTAAATAAACTAAAAAGTTAAAGCAACCTCAAAATTTCTGAAAAACCTGCAAATTTCTAACATTAATCTAAAATAAGCAAGTTATGAAACATGAAGAAATTGTTTAAAAAATTATGTTTGTTAACTTGCGTTATTTATTATTACACTAAATAAGAAGTGGACAAAGAATTAAAAATTTCAGATAAAACTACAATTATCTAGAATTAATATAAAAGATAGTTATAAACCATATTAATTTATTTAAACAATTATGTTTGTTAAATTAAATTAATTATTACTTCGCTCTAAGTGAAAAGTTGACAAAAAGTGGAAATATTCAGAAAAGAATCGCATCTTTCTATTATTGTTTAAAGAGGATATTATTATGAATAATAATAAATTGTTCAAAAAAGAACGTTTTTTAACTTTATTTTAAATTTAACCTCGCTATAATTAAAAATTTGACAAAAGGTGGAAAATTCTAGGAAAAAAATACAACTTTCTTTCGTTTTTGTAAAAGAATATTATTATAAATATTAATACATAGTTTAAACAATTATTTCTTTCGAATTTAATTGATTATTGCCTTTTTCTAACTGAAAAGTTGAAAACACATTACGAAACTCGAATAAAAACTGTGATTTTGTAACTCTATTCTAACAGAAAAATACTAGAAGCAATAATATATCTTATAAACAATTTATCTGAGCATTTTACTGATAGTGAAGAAAATAAAAAATGAATATATCTAAATATAATTTTTAAAACAAGTTTTTTTTGATGATTCGAACTTTGCGGGCGATATGCATGACAATACGAAGAAAAAAAATTTTACCGCCCTAGGGCACACTTTTAAATGATGAATTTTATTCTAAAACAAATTTTGAATCTAAATAAAATTCTAAGTAAAAATTAGGATAAAAATGAGGATTAAAATAATAATAAAAAACTTCGTGGAAAACTTAATGGAAAAAACAGATTTTAGTATTTGAAAATTTTCAGAGAAAAGTTGAGTCTACCTGCCTTCAAAATGTCCTATTTTCTTTGGTCGATGTCCATAAACACCAGTACCACTATTATAAAGTCTCCTTATCGTTTTCCCGTCAAACGAGTTTTTCCACACATTTTTCCAACGAATCGTCTGCACACTTTTGTACATGACTACGGCACTGAGATTTCTACGTCTGAACTTTATTTCAGATCCCCCATTTGGTCCGATTCCTAATATCTTTCCCCTATCATGCGAGCCTTATCTGTTTACTTGCAGAACATCATTTAACACTATCTATTTTACTTGTTTGAGTAAGATAATTAAAATTTCCACTATTTGGCCACTGAACTAAATTAATAAATAAAAAAGACCACTGCTTTTTCACTAAATGACACTCAAGACTTTTTCTCAAAGTCTCAAAGGTCAGACTTTTTACCCGATTTTAAGTTTTTTTTTAATACTCAACATCAAATTCCCGACAAACGTAAAGAAACCGTTTTTTCATTTTTTGTATAAACAAATTGATGTGTTAATAAATTTGGCGAAAAAATAGGAAATTTCAAATTAATGTTTTTTATTGAAGTTGTAAACAAATTTTATAAACAAATATGTGGTTTGTCCTTTTTTACCAACGCAAAATTTTTTTTTGTTAATGAAAACAAAAGAATTTAATACAGAAAACTATATAATAAAATAGTAGTTAAAATAAATGTTTGTAATTGTTATAAACAAAATACGTAAACATATCTTCAAAATGTACATTTTCCAAACGAAAAGTTTTTTTTTCCAATCACAGGATACTATTATGGACAAATATATATCACAGTAATATAAATGAAAACATGTTATTACCACCTGTAATTGTTATTAACAAATGATATAAACAAATTCTCAAAATTTTAATTTTTCTGTCAAATTTCTTTTTTCACAATCATATAATACTGTTAAAGTCTGAGAAATGCAAAATCTTTACACACTTTACATTTAATTGTTTACTGTAATTGTTATTAACAAATGGCATTAACAAAATTCTCTAAATATGAATTTTTGATTACAATTTTTTGCAATAAAGTGCTGTTAAACTCTGAGGAATACAAAATTGTTATAAATGTTACCTTTTAATTGTTTACTGTAATTGCTATTAAAAAATTATTTAAAATATTATTTTGATATCCATTTGTCCACGATAGTATCGTGTGATTGGACAAAAAAAAATTTGTTTTGGAAAATGTATATTTTGACGATATGTTTAAGTATTTTGTTTATAACAATTAGAAACATTCATTTTTAATCATTTTTTTATATAGGTTCATGTGTTAATTTATTTCGTTTTTAATAGCAAAAAAAATTTTGCGCTGATAAGAAAGGACAAACCACATTTCTTTATAAAATTTGTTTACAGCAAATGTTTTGTTTATTAAAAAATTATTGACATTTAGTGAATATTTTTGCATGCATTTTCGACGATTTGGAGTATAGTTTCGTTGTTTACACTTCAATAAAAAATAAAATAATTTAAAATTTCCTTTTTTTTTCCGCCATATTTATTAACACATCAATTTGTTTAAACAAAAAATGAAAAATCGCTTTCCTTAAGTTTGTCGGAAAAATTGGGTAAAAATGGTGTCAATAGCTTATTAAGGGAAGTCCTAATTTTTGGGTTTTTACCGAAAAAGATGAGTTTTTAAGAAAAAAGCGAAATTTTGAACCAAATAGTTTACATTTTCACGCAAGATGAATTTTCAAACAAATTACCTAAATTTTCCACAAAACAGTTCAATTTTCAAGCCAGAGGCGAATTCTTAAAAAAAACGTAGTTTTCAACTAGAAAATAGTAATTTTCACATAAAAATGTAATATGAAACAAAAATAATTATTTTTAACAAAAACAGTTTATTTCAGCCAAAAAAGACCAATTTTTAACCATTTTTTCAAAAAAAAGATGAATTTTCAACTATGGAATTTTCATTTTCACTTAGACAGTGTACAGCTCTCTGCATCGACTTTTAACCTAGTAATACTAATTTGCAACACAAAATTTAATATTGTAATTTTCAACCATACAGTTGAACGTTTCAGCAAAAAAATGTATTTTTTACAATAAAAAAGACGAATTGCTCAAAAAATATTAATAATAATATTATTAATAATATAATATTTAACATAATAATAGTGAAATTTTTAACTAAAAAGTTAAATTTTTCATTAAAAAAAGACAAATTTTTAAAAGGAAGTGCATGCATTTTTGATCAAGTGGTAGAATTTTCAACTAAAGAAGATCAATTTTCAACTAAAAATGGAATGCTTAAAATTGCAGTAAAAAAATTGATTAAAAAAAAGAAATTTCCAAAAAAAGAATTAAATCTTTAACAAATAAAATGAAATCTTAACAAAGTAGTTGAATTGTCAAAGAAAAATGTAATATTTGAATTCTCAACTAAAAACCATCAATTTTCAACTAGAAATGGAATTGTCAAATTTTACGTTGAAACAAATGAATTTGGTAGGAAAAAATGAAATTTGAACAAAATAGCTAAATCTTCAAACAATAAAATTAATTTTTAACAAAGTAATTTAATTTTCTACCAAGAAGCTGAATTTTTCATCAAAAAAGTTGAGTTTTCCACCAAAAAGATGAATTTTCAATAAAATAGTTATTACTAAGTTTTCAACTAAAACAAAAATTAATTTTCACCCAAAATCAGAATAGTTACATTTAAAGTAAAAAAATGATTTTTCAGCCAAGAAAAAAAAAGAATTTCACCTTAAACCAATAAAATAAAGTTTTAACAAAATAGTTCATTTTTTAACAAAGTAGATGAATTTTCAATGAAAAAATAAATGTTTGTATTGTCAACTAAAAACGATCAATTTTCGGCCGAAAATGGATTTTCTCAATTTTCAATGCAACTAAAACAAAAACCGAATTTTTAACAAAACAGTTGAATTTTTAAACAAACAGTAGAATTTTTCAACCAAAAGAGATGAATTCTGAAAAATATAACAGTATACTTTTCAATAGGATTTTTTTTCTAGTAGGATCTAATAATTCAGTTTTTTTTTTAAGAGGGGAAAAAGAGGAATTCTTCAAAAAAGGGGTGAATACACGGAAATTTAAAATCTTTATTGCATTATACTAAAACTATTTTTCACAGCTTTTGCGAAGTCACAGAGTTACAATAATAAAAATTAAAAATCCACCCATCTTTTATCAAAAGAATAAATAAATTTATATAAGAGAGGATAAAAGAAAAAATCTCATTGTAAAATGGCACACTTGACACTTGTTCACATAAATTTTTTAATTCTAAAATTATTCCTATGGAGAATTCTTAAGGCCATGTAATACTTAATCGATTCCTACCTTACCGACATTTTTTCATCAAAGATTCACGTGTCTACCAGTTGGAATATCAAGCTGAAAATTTGATAAATTAATTAAAGGACACCAAGGAACGTACGTGTGGACTTAAATTCTTGAAAGGACGAATAAAAAATGTTCAAACATTTTTCATAATTCATTTTTTTTTTATTTTTGGAAATTTTCGGTACACATAAACGTTCCTTAGTGTCTTTTAATTAATTTTCAAAAAATTTCAACTTGAATTTTCAATTCGTTTAGATGATAGATTGTTAAGAAAAATGTCGGTAAGGTAGGAATCATATTAGAATTGCATGGCCTTAAGTTTATTTATATATTTTTTAATCTAAATATTTAGATTTCTGGGTAAGCAGATCCAACAAGGTCCTTTCCTCGATATCTAAATTTGTGAGTGACAATGTTGAACTTTTTGCCTCCCAAAGAAACAGGACAAGATTGATCTGGTCGAGCCAGGAAGCAAACCGTGTAAAGAGACATTTCGAGTTCCGGAGAGGTTCCGATAAACATGGTCGTCACTGGTTTGTCGACTCCATTAAATTTGGCATGGATCTTCACGATTGCGGCTTTCTAAAATAAATCAAAATATTAAAATTACATTTTTTTATCATTAAAAATTCTGGTTAAAAAAAAGTTTTCAAGACCCTTAAAAATTGTTCAAACTATGCATTTTTTCATACAATTTGTTCCTAAGAATCACAGTTATGAAAGTGAGAAATAGTTTATTGAAACATATCTGTAAGGTCGAAAATTTTTTTTTTAAGTACCTCAAACACTATAGAATTGATCAAGCTGGGAATTTGTTAACAAAAGTTTATAACAATGACATTTTTTATTAAATGGCAAAATAGTTTACTGAAGTATCATTAACAAAACAAAAAAGTATGTTGAAAAAAAATAATCGAAGCTCTTAAAAATTGCTCAAGCTGTGCGTTTGTTCATCAAATTTGTTTATGACAATCACATTTGTAAGAAAATGACAATATATATTACTTAAGTATTAGTAGCAAAACTAAAAAAGTACATTAAAAAAAGCTAAGCTAAACTCTTAAAAATTGATCAAACGGTGCATTTGTTTATACAATTTGTTAATAACAATCACGTGTATGGAATGGCAATATGATTTTCTGGAAAATAAGTGACAGGTCGAAAAACACACTTAAAAAAAGGACCTAAAACGCCATTAAATTGATCAAACTGGGAATTTTTAAATAAAAGTTTATAACAATCAAACTTTTTATTAAATGGTGATATATTTTACTGAAACATTATTAGAAAGGCTAAAAAAGTACGTTAAAAAAAAGTATCTAAAACTCTTTAAAAAAAGCTCAAACTGATCATTTTTTTATAAAATTTGTTTATAATAATCACATTTGTCATTAAATGGCAATATAATTAACTGAGACATCATTAACAAAACTAAAAAAGTATCTTTAGAAAAAAAGTACTGGAAACACTGAAAAATCGCACAAAACTGAACATTTGTTTATGAAATATGTTTATAACATTTACATTTTTCATGAAATGGCAATATAGTTTACTGAAGCATCATTAGCAAAACTGAAAAAGTACGTTAAAAAAACTATTTAAAACTCCTAAAAATTTCTCAAACTGTACATTTGTTTATACAATTTGTTAATAACAATGTTGGTTATGAACTGGAAAAAAATAATTTACTGAAGCATAACTGGCCAGTCGAGCAAAATACATTTTAAAAAATTACCTCACACACTAAAAAATTGTTCAAATTGAGCAATTGTTTATAACATTTGTTTATGACAATTATATTTGTTATTGAATAGCAATATAGTTTATTAAAGAATTATTAGCAAGTCTTGAAAAGTACGCCTAAAAATCAATAACTAAAACTCTTGAAAATCAATTAAACTTTGCATTTTTTTATATAATTTGTTAATAACAATCATCTTATAAAATGTAAAAACTGAAACATAAATAGCCAGTCAAGCAAAACACGTTTTAAAAAAAGTACCTCAAACACTAAAAAATTGCTCAAACTGGGAATTTTTTTATAAAACTTGTTTATCCCAATCACATTTGTCGTTAAATGTCTACAAACCGACATCTGAACAAAATTAACCAAAAAACTCAAATACTACTTAAACTCCGCATTTGTTTATCAAATTTGTTTATATCCATAAGAAATAAATTATTTTTATTTTTTAATGCTTGTGTATAACTTTAAATTAGTTTAAAAACGAAAATTACTGCATAAACATCTGAAGCCATACAAAAATCACCTAACATTGTTTATAAAAAATTATTATTTAAATTTCACAATTTTTTGCAACTTTATGTTTAAAGCAAATTAAAAAAAATATTATAAAAAAGCCTTAAGAATTTATAAAAAAATTAACGTAGCTTTAATTTTTTAAACTTTAAAATTCATTCAAAATTATTGTAGACGCAATTGTATTTTGAAAATTTTTTCATTTTACAAAAAAAATGTAATAGAAACTAAAAATTTGAAATAATTATTTATTTTGTAAGTTCATTTGTTTTAAGATTATATAAAATAATTTCGCTGCGATTCTTCAGAAAATTTAGAAACATATGTAATGATTTCAGATATTAAAATTTCAACTAAAACGTTCATTTTAAATTAAAAAAAAAAATTGTGACAAAATAGTTCAAATTTTAATGAAGTAGTTGAATTTTAAACAACAATTTGAATTCTTAATAAAAAATGTAATAGTTGATAATTAAAAAAAAACTTTAATCAAAAATTTAATTAAAAATTCCTTATTTTCAAAAAGTCGAATTTTCTATAGAATATTTGAATCTTTAAATAAGAAAGATAAATCTTCAACAAAACAGTGGCATTTTCAACAACAAAAAATTGAATACAAAAACTGCCTGAAAATCTTTTAGACTTTTCTGACATTTCAAGACATTTTTTGATAGTTTTCAAAATCTTTAAAGAATAATATATTTCAAGAAGAATTCATTCAAAATTTTAACATAAATTTAAAAAAAAGTTTTTTTGTTATTTCGATACCTTTCAAAATCCTTAAGAGGATAACAAAATTTAATTTCAAAATCTTCAAAAATCTAAATTTTGTTTTTAAAAAATTCAAATCTTCTCATATTTTTATTTATTTAAAAAAAATTGCAATACTTGAAAATATATTTTTAAATGAGTCGAATTTTTCCTAAAACTGTTGAAAAATATTTAAATTAAAACAATTGCTGTAAAATCTTCCAAATTATTTTTTTTTGATTTTTAAAAATCATTAAAAATTTTCTTTTTCAAAGTAAAGAATTATTTGAAATTATCCAATA
>NC_046661.1:148289673-148318916 GCF_010883055.1 Belonocnema kinseyi | reverse complement strand
CTTAGAATAATCTTTTATAATAAAAATTAAATGATTAAAAATTTTTCAGAAATGTTATGGTAAGTACCGATTATTTCTTGGTAACCGGGTATACGATATTCTGATTTTTTTTGTCCATAATTTGATAAGAATAAATAGAAAATAAATAAGGGAATAAAGTATAGGGAATCAGGGAATAAAGTATAGGTTTTTCTCTAGGAAAATAGAGTATAGGTTACTCTCGACGAATAGAGTATAGGTTCTTCTCTCGGGAAATAGAGTATAAGTCATTCTATCAGGAATAGAGTATACATTGTTCTCTCGGGGAATAGAGTATAAGTTATTCCTTCGGGGAAAAGAGTATAGGTTAGCTCTCGAGGAATAAAGTATAGATGCGCTTTTCTCCTTAAATCGGCACTGATCTTCAATATATTTGAAGGAAAGATTTGTATTATGAATCAACTCACATCTCCAAGATCAACTTTCTTGATGTACCCTAGATAGTCAGCCCTCCTCTTTAACTCCTCTGCATTGAAATAAATCCAATTATGAAGTCCAGAAACTTCTGTTCCCAATTTCAATTCCGTCATGAAGACATGCTCGAAACCACTGCTACCAATTTTTCCCTCACCTCGCGAGAAAAGATTAAACCACATCCTTCTGAGCAGATCCTTGTACTCGTAATAGTCCTTTCTGACAAGACCTTTATCTGCTAGGAACCTCATCGCATAGGACATGACATTTGTACTCAAGAAAGTGTCCACCAGAAGACTTTCTTCTTGACGTTGTGCTGGACTGATATATTCATTGGTTCTGGTGTCCAGTTGGTAATTATCGTAGATGGAAAGTACTTTTTGAATCGTTGGGATTTGGAGAGCTTCAGGTTTCACGTTTAACAACCTGGAAGATTTGAAGATTATTTTAAGTATCTTGAACCAGTTAAAATTATCTTAATTTTGGAACCTACGGTTGAGGTGCTTCATCGACAGGACTGTTTCCTGAAGTTTGTTTTTGAAGATTCAGAGTGATGTGCTTCATGGCATTGTTCGTATCTTTGATAAAGAGAGCCTCAGACAATTTTTCCAGATCTTCATTAGTGACTGTGTTGCCTTTGCTGAATGTAGGATTAGCCGAGAATTGCTGACCGGTAGTTGCAGCTCCAGCAGCTGCACCAGCAACTGCACCAGCAGCAAGAGTTCCTGTTGGAATTCCAGTTTTTCCTGGCTGCGAAGCTGGTTGGGTTCCTCCTATTCAGAAAGTTTGAAAATTAAGACATTACAAGTCTTAGCATGAAATTTATTAATAACTTACCTGGTTGAACTTGTCCAGTTTGACCTAAACTGGAATTTGGATGACCCTGTTTGGGTCCTGGAGTTGGGGAACTGGGTCTACTGCCACCAGCGGCAATTTCTGCGAATGTTTTACCACCTGTTGGAGACTGACTTCCACTAGATGGTGTTCCAATACTTCCTGGTCCAGAAGATGGTGAAGGAAGTTTTGGGAAATTCTGCTGACTTCCTGGATTAGTGGGACTCGCTGGTTTTGAAGGTTGAGAAGGATATCCTAAAGATCCGGGTCCTGGAGAAGGTATTGACTGACCCAGTGTTCCTGGTCTTGGAGTTTGAGAAGGAGAACTTAAGGATCCTGGGCCTGCAGAAGGAATTTCTTGACCTGGTGTTCCTGTTTTTTGAGGTTGGGAAGGATATCCTAAAGATCCTGGTCCTGCAGAAGGAACTTGTTGGCCAGTTCCTGGTTTTGGAGAAGATGGTGGAGTTTGTGGTCTTGGTGTTCCTAATTTTTAAAATGGGCATACATTATCTACGTTTTCTTGACTAGTATTAACTAAGATTTTTCTTATTAAATTACTATACCTGAAGCTGGTAACTGACTAGGACTTCCGGGAACTGGACTACCTGCAATTATGTTTATTACACGTTATTATCTCGTCAATATACCTATACTAGAGTTTTTTTTACTTTGGATTTATGTTTTGCTTGCCTGGGCGAGGTTGTTGACCAGGAGAAACAGCAGGGCCCTGACTTGGAAGCTTCGGCGGTATCCTTCCATCACCAGCACCAGTCAAATCAATAGCCCAGTCCCTGTATCCATTACTTGGTTTGGGTTTTGGTAGATCCAAACCCACCTCAGTTCCTGGATTAGGTCTCTGGGGTCTAGAATTGTCTCTGATATTTCCTCCAGTGTTTCCAACTCCAATTACCAATCCTGGATCAGCTGCTCCTGCCAAAGCTTTGTTTGTATTAACAGGTGCTGGTGCCTTCGTTGTTGGTGCTTTCGTTGTTGGAGCTTTTGTTGTTGGACCCGGTGTTATAACTGATTCAGGATTTGAAATCGGAGTTGGTTCTGTTTCTGTGCTGTTATCATCCTTCTTCTTCTTCCAGAATTTCCAACCAGCGTCCACATCTTTTTATTAGAAATTAGATAAGAGGATTAGATCATAAACAACTAGATAATGCTTTGCTGATTTGTGTAATAAAACAAAGAATTCATTTATCTATTTGAACTAAAACTGAATAAAAATTCCAAGAAACGGGTTTTTAATCGCCGGAATTTCCTCTATTTTATCCGGAACTCTAAACTCATTCCCTATTCGCTTTGCGAGACGTTTGACCTTCAGGTATTTATAGTGTCAATACTCGTTCTCAGTGTTGAATACATCAGGAGTCTTGCAATTCAAAAATTTCCATAAAAAAAGAATAATATTCGGAATTTCGGAACAGGGATAATTTAACGAAAAATATTTAACAGAGGGAATTAATTTTTAGCTACAAATATTGTTTGAAAATACTAGGAGGAACTGGTTAGAAAGCTGAATTTAACTATTTACAATAGTTAACTTGTAAAGATATAAAATTTAACAATTGAGATCTAAAAATATTATTCAAAAACACCTGCAGGAACTGGTTAGAAGATTCAGTTTTGCTATTTACAAAAGTTAAATTTTTTTATGCATCATTGTGATTACTTTTTGGGAGTTTGAACAGAGATCTTGTAAAGATATCAAATTTAAAAATTGGGACCTAGAAATATTGTTAAAAAATACCTGCAGGAATTGGTTACAAGCTTCAGGTTTGCTATTTACAAAACTTAGATTTTCTTTCAGCATCAATTTTCGAATGTTTAAACACAGATGTTGTAAAGATATCAAATTTGACTATTGGGACTTAAAAATATTGTTGAAAAACACCTGCAGGAATTGGTTACGAGCTACAGTTTTGCTATTTACAAAAGTTAGATTTTCTTTAAGCATCATTGTTATCAATTTTCGGGTGTTTGAACACAGATCTTGTAAAGATATCGAATTTAACAGTTGGGACCTAAAAATATTGTTAAAAAACACCTGCAGGAATTGGTTACGAGCTACAGTTTTGCTATTTACAAAAGTTAGATTTTCTTTAAGCGTCATTGTTATCAATTTTCGGGTGTTTGAACACAGATATTGTAAAGATACCAAATTTAACAATTGGGACCTAAAAATATTGTTAAAGGACACCTGCAGGAATTGGTTACAAACTTCAGGTTTGCTATTTACAAAAGTTAGATTTTCTTTGAGCATCAATTTTCGAATGTTTAAACATAGATGTTGTAAAGATATCAAATTTAACTATTGGGACTTAAAAATATAGTTAAAAAACACCTGCAGGAATTGGTAACGAGCTACAGTTTTGCTATTTGCAAAAGTTAGATTTTCTTTAAGCATCAATGTTATCAATTTTCGAATGTTTGAACACACATCTTGTAAAAATATCAAATTGATCAATTGGGACCAATTGTGACCTAAAAATATTGTTGAAAAACACATGCAGGAATTGGTTACAAGTTTCAGTTTTGCTATTTACAAAAGTTATATTTTCTTTAAGATTGTTCTGAAACACTTACCAGCGATTAAGGAGATGGAGAGCAAAAAAACAACAAAGTAGAGAGACTTCATCTCTCTGATTTTTGTTCAGAAAAATCAGAAGAAACTGTTTCAGTCCGACTGAAACTTAAATCCGTCGATTGTCTCGAACGTCTTACGAAGAACTGAGTCGTTGTGAGAAGTTTACTCAGGAGATGGAAGCAACTACACTTTCCCCGAGACAAAGCCGCCTATTGGTCAGTGGAAGGTTTAAACGATCTGAGACCGTGACAGAGGTCGTTATACGATTCTTAAGATGCATAGTTATATGGATTTCCTCTTTTGCTGGTGTGGTCATACATACAAGTGCGAATAATTGATACTATGTATAATCATGTTACATCCAATTTGCGATGATGTCAGATTCGGCTCAGAAGGTCATCGAGATGAGACCTTCTGGAAAAAAACAGGATAATGATTTAGATTAAGCGAAAAAAAATATTGATTTAAAGAAATAGTTAATACTGATATCGCTTGTTTACTCTGCTTTTCTAGATTAACCCAATTTCGTAATTCTGCTTTCTTGTTATAAGCTACTTAATAATATAAAATTTTGCTAATTTATTTGGAAATTTGCCAATTGCTAACTAATTTTATACTAGCAATGGTCATTTGCACGCTATGTGCACGATCAGTTTCTTATTATCAAATTCTCAAAATAAATATTTCAGTGTGGCTTCTAAAAACAAAAAACAATTTTCTGGTCATTTCTTGGTTACCAAACATTTTTTCAAGACGTGCAAATTAAATATTTAGAGCTTTGATGACTGAAGAAAAATTATATTAAATGCTGAATCCTTAAATTCAAAATCAAAGAATTTAGAACATTATAACTTTTCTAAATTTAAAGTATTTAAAATTAAATCATTTTTAATTCATAAATTCATCAATTTTATTAGACTTCTCAGACTTTTGGTTCTTTCTTCTTGGCTGAAAGAAGCCTAATTTCTTTTCTTTGAGTATATTTAGGCAAAGATAATTGAAATATTATTTATTCATAAAAATTAGCATTCAGAAGCGTTCTACTCAATTTTTTGGACAGAGTTAACAAGTTTTAAAATATTTCCAGGGATTTAAAAAAATTTCAACAGACGTCAAAAGAATTTCTAGAATTTCCAAAAGTTTTAATTAGGGACCGTATTTCTCTCTTTTTTCAATAATTTTTTATTTTCCTTAATGATTTATATTCAAATACCGGCATTTCAATCTTGTAACACTTTTAACATAGAATCTTTTATAATCGGAATAAAACAGTATTTCGGATACAAATTTAAAATCTTTAAATTGTTTAATTTATTTTAAACATAAAAATAAGAAAAAAAAAGAATTTTCACTCAAAAAAGAAATAAAGGTTTATCTAAATTGTTGTACCTTCAAGCCAAAAGGTGAATTTTCTCTAAAAAAATTTAATTTTCAAAAAAAAAATATGACTTTTTAGCAAAAATTTATTTTACACGAAACTGATGCATTTTTAGCCAACAAAAATGAAAGTTCAAATCAAGAAAATGATTTTTTTACTAAAAAAGGTAGAACTTTCAACTAAAAAGATAAATTTTTAAAAAATGGAAGAGTTACATTTTCAGTAATTACATTTCATTTTTAACCAAAAAGATTAGCCTTTATTTTGAAAATTTTTTTTAACAATGTAGCTTAACTTCAACCTAAGTAGTTGAATTTTCCTTAAAAAAAATTAAATTTCAACAAAATAGATAAACTTTCGACCAAAGAGATGAATTTTCATCTAAAAATATAAGTTAAACAAAATATTTTATTACTCAAGCACAGGCCAATAATTTTTAACAAAAAGTTGCATTTTCATACAAAAAAATGTCAAAAAAATAGTTGAATTTACTGTTAAAAAAGATTTTTGTTGACTATTTACAATGAAAATACGAATTTTTAATCAAGAAATAAGATTCTACGAAAAAAATTGAATTTTCATACTTAAAAGACTAATTTTTAATAGAAAACGATGACTTTTTAATGTGCTTTTTTATTGTGGTTTGATAATAGTAATAATAAAAAGGACGAAATAAATTCTATTTTTTCTTTCTACTTTTGTATTCCGGTCCAAAAAAAAA
Organism: Belonocnema kinseyi; assembly: GCF_010883055.1. NCBI lineage: Eukaryota > Metazoa > Arthropoda > Insecta > Hymenoptera > Cynipidae > Belonocnema > Belonocnema kinseyi. The sequence goes on along the minus strand of NC_046661.1, from coordinate 148,312,940 downwards.
GAATTTTTTTCTTTTCTTTTTTAGGAAATTTTTTTGCTTTTTTGACGTTGCAGTAGAAACATTTTGTGGCAGTTTTCCAAATTTGGTCGTTATATTCTTGATTTTTTGTAAGGAATTTAAATTTCTTAAATTTTGACTTTTTAATAAAATTGTTGAATTCTTTACCAAATAGTTGCATTTTTATTTTCATCAAAAAAAAAAAGGTTCCAGTTTCCTTTACAAGGTCGAAATATGAATTTTTTGCAAAAAATAAGTTTCTGTGGAAAAAAATTAATTTTCAATTCAAAAAAACTAATTTTTCTTGATCGAAAAGGATTAATTTTTTACTAAATAGTTGAATTCTCTGCCAAATAGTTGCACCGTTATCCAAGAAATATGAAAGTTGTATTAAAAAAGAGGATTTTTTAAATAAAAAAAACTACAACTTTTTCTCAAGGTGAACTTTCATCCAGAAAAGATTTGAGTTCCTTTTTCAACACCGAAATATAAATTTTAAACAAAAGGACGCATGAAAAATCTCGAAAAATAAAATTCCCGAAAATATAAAATTTTCAAAAATATAAATTTGACGAAATATAAATATCCGAATTGGAAAATTCCCGAATAATAAAATTTTCGACAGAAAATTTCCGAAAAATGAAGATCCAAAAAAATGTATAATATTACTGTATTTGAAAATTTCTGAATAACAAAATAGACAAGTGAAAATCCCGAAAGATAAATATCCCGAATAAGAAATTTCCCGTACAGTTTATAATATCCCGAATTTGAAAATTTCTGAGTGATAAAAGGGACGACCGAAAAAACTCGAAAGACAAAATTCCCGAATAAAAAAAAAATTTGCGGAATTCTAAAATTGTCGAAATATAAAAGTCCCGAATTGGAAAATTCCTGAATAATAAAATTCTCGTACAATTTATAATATTAGTGAATTTGAAAATTCCTGAATAATAAAACGAAAAACTTAAAAATCCCGGAAAATAAAATTCCAGAAACAAAAAAATTCCTGAATTGGAAAATTTCGTAATGATAAAATGCCCGAAACTATAACAATTTAGACAAAAAACTAACATATAATAAAATTCCCGAAAAAAATTATATTATTACCGAATTTGAAAATTCTGGAATAATAAAAGCGGCGATTGAAAACGCCCATAAATAAAATTTCCGAAACTATAAAGTTCCCGACTTTGATATTTCCTGAATAATAAAATTCCTGAAATGATAAAATGGCCGAAATATAAAAATCCAGAATTGGAAAATCCCCGTATAAAAAATTTCCTGAAGAATTTATAATATTGCCGAATTTGAAAATTCCCAAATAATAAAAGGGACGATTGAAAAATCTAGAAAAATAAAATTCCGAAAACTATAAAAATCTCGAATAATAAAGTTCCCCTAACTATTTATAATGGTACCGAATTAAAAAATTCTGAATAATAAAATTCCTGAAAAGTTTATAATATTACTGAAATATAAAAATCCGAACTGGAAAATTCACGAATAATAAAATTTTCGTCACAAAATCCCCGAATAATAAAATTCCAGAAGATTGTATAATACTGCCGAATTTAAAAATTCCCAAACAATAAAATTCCAAAACAGTTCATAATATTACCGGCATATAAAAATCCGCATTGGATAATTCCCGTAAAATAAAATTTCCGTCACAAAATCCCCGAATAATAAAATTCCAAAAAATTGTACAATACTGCCGAATTTTAAAATTCCCAAATAATAAAATTCCAAAACCGTTTATAATATTACCGAAATATAAAAATCCGAATTGGAAAATTCCCGATTAATGAAATTCCCGTCAGAAAATCCCCGAATAATAAAATTCCACAAAATTTTATAATACTACTGAATTTGAAAGTTCCTGAGTAATAAACCAGACGACTAAAAAATCCCAAAAATATAAAATTCCTGAAACTATAAAGCTCCTGAATTGGAAAATTCCCGAATAATAAAATTCCAGAAATGATAAAATTGCCAAAATATAAAAATCCGGAATCGGAAAATTCCCAAACAATTTATAATATTGCCGATTTTGAAAATCCCTAAATAATAAAAGGGAAGGTTGGAAAATCTTGGAAAATAAAATTTCCGGGCAGCTTCTAATATTACCGAATTTCAAAATGCCCAAATATTAAAATTCCGGAATAGTTTATAATATACCCGAAATATAAAAATCCGAAATGTTAAATTTTCGAATAATAAAATTTCAAAAAATTTTATAAGACGACTAAATTTGAAAATTCCTGAATAATAAAAGAGACGACTGAAAAATCCCAAAGAATAAAATTCCCGAAAAATGTATAATATTACCGAATTTGAAAATTCCTGATTAAGAAAAGGGGCAATTGAAAATTCCTAAAAATAAAATTCCCGAAACTATAAAATTCTTGAATTGAAAAATTTCCGAATATTAAAGTTTTTTTGAATAATAAAATTTAGGGATATTGAAACAGATTTAGAAATATTTCAAATAATTTTCAAGAGATTATATACAATTTTCGAGGATTTCAATAATTCTAATTGAATTAAAAAAACTCTTAAGAAGAGATTTTTACCAATTTCCTGAAATTTCAACGGATTATATAATATTTAAAAGAATTTTAAAGTATTCATTTACAAGAATTTAAATTTTTTTCATGATTTCAAAAATGTTAAAACATTTTTGAACCTTTTGAATTGATTTCAAGAATTTTTTAAGATTTTTAAAAGATTCAAAAAAAGTTAAAATATCTTAGGGTATTTCCAAAGATTCCAATTAATTTTTAAAAGATAACAAAATTTTTAATGCATCTCCATTAAATGAATGATTTTAAGGAATTCAAAAAATGTATATTATTTTAGAGAATTTCGAAACATTTACGGGGACTTTATAGGATTTATAAGGTTTCAAAATATTTCAAAAGATTCCAAGGATTTTTTAAGGGTTTTAGTGGATTTCGATTTTCAAAGAATTCAATGATTTTAAGGATTTTTAAAAGCTTTCAGTTTATTTTAATATTGTCTTCTGCGATAATAATGAAACTGCTTTGTAAAATATTCAACTATTTCATCATGAAATTACTTTTTGTTTAAAATTAATATTTTGATGGTAAAAAGTCAACTAAAATCTTTTTTGGATGAGAATCCAATTTTTTTTATTGGCATTTTTAATTTAAAAATTCATCTATTTTGTTAAAACTGCATCTTTTTGGATAAAAATTCATCCGTTTTGTTAAAAAGTGAATTATTTTGTAAAAGAATGTACTTTTTATTTTAAATAATTGTTTTTGTATTGAAAAGTCCACTGAAATCTTCTTAGGATAAAAATTAAACTATTATATTTTAAATTGGTATGTTTAATTTAAAAATTCTATTTTAATAAAAAAATTAATCTTTTTTGGATGAAAATGCAACTGTTTGGTTGGAAATTAAAAAATGTTTAAAATTCATCCTTTTTTATTTAAAATTTAACTTTCCTTAACATTCGTCCTTCAGGTTTAAAAATTTAAGTACCGATGCAGAAAATTTACTTCTTCAAACCTCATATTTTAATATTGAAAAATCAAATTAAAATATTTTTTGGAAAAAACTTAACTATTTTTGTTGTTGAAAATTGGTCTTTTTTTTGAAAATTCATCACTTTTTGTTGAAATTTGATCTTTCTTGGATAAAAATGCAACTGTTTGGTTGAAAATTCAATTATTTCGTAAAAATTACTTTTTTTAAAAATTAGTATCTTGATGTTGAAAAGTCAATTGAAATCTTTTTTTGATAAAAATGCAACTGTTTATTTGAAAATTCAAACTAAAAACTTTTTTGGATGAAAATTCCACTTTTTTGAATTTCTCTTTTTTAGTAAAAAATTTTTCTTTATTGTCAAATTTTGTTTGAAAATGTATTATTTGGATGAAGTTTTATTTCTTTGGTTGAAAATTTAACTACTTTCATGAAAATTAATTTTGTTTTGGAAAATTTATATTTTCTGGTTGAAAATTCAATTTTTTTACAGAAAATTCGTCTTTTAATTTAAAGGTTTAATAATTTCTTTCCATTTTTTTTCTTTTGATGACTAAAAAATCTTTATTTGTTGAAAATTCGACTTTTTTGTTTGAAGATTCATTTGTTTTCTAATGAAAAAATATTTTTATTTAAATCTTTGTAAAAAGAATGGATTTATATATTAGCAATTTCATAAATGCATTAATTTTTGTATTACCACAAATAAAATTAATCTTTTTCGTTGAAATATCGGCTCTTACACTTTGTTGTTGAAAATTAATCTTTTTAGATAGAAAATTGAATTAATTTGTTTGAATTTTAATTATTAAAAAAAATTCAAGTATTGCGATAAAAAGTCATTTTTTTGGTAGAAAAGTCATTTTTTGAATAAGTGATTACATTTTTTAAATTAAAAAAATAGAATTAAACCTAAAAAGTTAAAAAAATCAGTTGAAAATTATATAATTTCTAATTGGAAGTTTAAAAATAATTAATCAAGGCCTAATCGAGCCGTTATAAATTAAATAATTCCAAACCAAAATATTAATATTTTAAATAATCTTTCTCCATTTTCCTGTAAAAAAGAAAAAAGTTAAGATAGGTGAGAAATACTGCGGGGGGGGGGGGGGGGGGGGGGGGTTCGTCACCGCATAAATGCATGCCTCTTAGTTTAAGATTAAAATTAAAATGATAGTTGAAACAAATAATATTTTGTTAAAAGATTTTTTTTCAGCATTTTTCATTGGAATTAAGAAAACAGTTTTGCAATCACTCACTTTATCCACATTTTCTTATCGCCTACTTATACTTTCTAATTCTTTTCATTGAAAAACATGACTCAAGTGTATTTTTTCTTAACAAAAGCAAACAAACTTGATAAAAGAAATTTAAATTTCCATCTTAGAAAAGATAAGAAAAATGTTTTTTTTTTGCTTTAAATGAAGGGTAATCATGAGCTTCAAATATCTTCAAACTAAAAATTTTTGAACTCAATTTTTCTTTAGAGAAATTATCTTTCTGATAAATTATAAGAAGTTTAGAAGCAAATTTAAAATCTTCGAGAGAAGTAAATATTTTGAAAATCAAACAAAACCAAAAATTTCGATTTACATTTTTTATTTTGATGACTAGTCAAAAATGAAGACTCAGGATAATAAATTTCTATGATTTATAAAAGAATTGTGAAAGAAAAAAACTTGTTTTATGGAAAAAGATGAAAACTTTGGAAACATAAATATTTTAACAATAGTTTTTGAAACTGAATTTCTTCTTACTATTTCTTCAGAACAATTTTTTTTATATGGTTGCATTTAAATCAATCATGAATTTTTTAAATAAATAAATAATCTTCAAATATATTCATTATAAACTAACGGGAATTTTATCATTCAAGATTTTAAATTCGGTATTTTATAAATTATTCGTGAATTTTCGGTTCAGGATTTTCATCTTTCGCCAGTTTTATATTTTCGGAAATTTTAAATTAAAATTAAAATTAAAATAAAATTAACGAATTGGAAAATTCTCGAATAATAAAATTTCGAAACTGTTTTTAATATAACCAAATTTGAAAATTCCCAAATAATAAAAAAGAAGACTGAAAAATCTCAAAAAATAAAATTCCCGAAATATTAAATTCCCGGTTGATAAAATTTCAGAAATATTTATAATAATACCGAATTTGAAAAATCCCGAATAATAAAATTCCCAAAAAATTTACAATATTACTGAATTTGAAAATTCCTGTATAATAAAACGGACCAAGAGAAAATACCGGAAAAAAATTCCCGAATGATAAAAGTGTCAAAATTATAAAATTGTCGAAATATGCAAATCCCAAATTAGAAAATGCCTCATTAATGAAATTCCTGATAGAAAATTCCCAAAAAATAAAATTCTCGTCTAATTTATAATATTAGCGAATTTTAAAATTCCTCAATAATAAAAGGGACAACTGAAAAATCTCGAAAAATACAATTTAAATTTTAAAATTCCTAAATAATAAAATGCACCAATGAAAAATACTGAAAAAAATACCGAATAATAAAATTCCCGAAGAATAAAAGTATCGAAATTATAAAATTTTCGAAATATCAAAATCCTGAATTTGAAATTCCTGAATAATGAAATTCCCGAATAATAAAATTCTTACCTAATTTATAATATTAGCGAATTTGAAAATTCCTGAATAATAAAAGGGGCAAATGAAAAATCTCGGGAAAAAAATTTGGGAAAATATAAAATTTCCGAATTAGAAAATTCCCTAATAATAAAATTCCGGAAATTAAAAAATTGCCGAAATATAAAAATCCAGAATTGGAAATTTCCTGATAATAAAATTTCAGAAATTTTTATAATATCCCGAATTTAAAAATGTCCGAATAATAAAAGGGACAACTGAAAAATCCAAATAAATAAAATTCCCGAAATTATAACATGGTCGAAATTTAAAATCCCGAATTCGAAAATTCCTGAATAATAAAATTTCCTATAGAAAATTCCCGAATAATAAAATTCTTGACCAATTTATAATATTAACAAATTGGAAAATTCCTGAATAGTAAAGGAGACTACCGAAAATTTTGAAAAATAAAATTCGCGAAACTATATAATACCCGAATTGGAAAATTCCAAAATAATAAAATCTCTAATAATAAAATTTCTGAAATATAAAATTCCCTAACAGTTAATATATATTGATTAAAAGCCAGTTTTTTACTTTACATTGGGACAACTAAAAATTCCCGAAAAATAAAATTCCTGATCCTGTGAAATTTACTCATTTTTACACCATAGAAAAGTTGTTTTTTTAATAAAAATAATTTGTTGATTAATAATTCAATAATTAAATATTTTTTTGAAAGAGCTTGTTTTTAATGTTTCAAGTTTTTGAAAATTGTTATCTTAATTAAAAATAATAATTGTATAAAAAATCGTATCACAAATAAATTCCAAAACCCAAAGATTTGGACCAAATTATATTCTTCCAAACTTTGATTTGGTTACAAGAACGTTAAATTTATTATTTATTTTTTAAATTAAAAATTATTTTTTTATTAAATTTATCTATTTTTTTAAAAGTCTAAATTCAAAGAATTCGGAAATTTTCTAGTTCGGATATTTTATAATTAGAAAATTTTCTGTCAGAAATGTTATTATTCGGGAGATTTAAAAATCGATAATATTATGGGACGACTGGAAAATCCCGAAAAATAAAATTCTCGACACTGTAAAATTCCCGAATTCCAAAAATTTCCGAATAATAAAATTTCTTATCATTAAATTCCTGGATAATAAAATATTCTAACATTCGAAAAATTTCTGAGTAATAAAATTCCTGACATAAATTGGCCGAATTATAAAATGTCCGAACTAAAAAAAATTCCCGAATTTAAGCAATTAATTTTTTTATAAATCTTATATATTTATTTAAATCAAAATAATAAAATATTTGAAAAAAAATGTTTTTCATTTCAAAGTTTCTAAAATTATTGTTTAAAATTAAAATAACAATAATTGAGAAGAATATACTTCTGGATAAACTGGTTTTTCAATTATTGCTATTTTAATTTTAAACAATAATTTGAGTAACTTTGAATGTTAAAAATATATATTTTTATGATTTATGAGATTATAACTCTTTAATTTTAGAATTTTTTCCGTGAATTTTACAGTGTCAGGAATTTTATTAGTCGAGGGCAAAAACTTTCTCGTTAAAAAATTTTGAGGCTCACCGCACAAAGTTTTTAAAAAATTTTTTCAATGGTTTTTATTCACTTTTTTTTCAAACACTTTTATTTTTTTGAATTTCGCCATGGAATTCTTAATAATTAAAAAATATGCACATCATTTATTATCAAATAATATATATTGAAACAAGAACTTTATCAAATTCATTTCGAAAATCATAATTTAACGATCAAACTTATAATTAATAATAGTTATTCAATAACATCATCAATACTTTACCTACTTTATAATAAAAGTTTTAAATTCATAAGTGAATAAAATAAATGTCAAGAAAATTAATTATTGTTCATTAACGGAAAATAAACAGAAGCCCATACAAATAACATAATCAAAAGGACAGCCATAATTTTTGAACGAAAACTGTCCCATCCTATCAAAATGAATCTTTGTCCCCTCGTTGCCACTGGAACTGCTGACTGAAAACAAAAGTTGTCATAATTATGAATAAAATTTTTGTTTTCAAACAAATAGTTTTTTCTTTTATTTTTTTTTAAACCTCATCATCTGAATCTTCGACGATGAGGGTCTCAGTACTGGGCAGACGATTCATTTGGATTCCTTTTTCTTGAGTTTTAGGTAAGGTTCTATCTTTAGATAAAAAAAAACTTGAAGTTTCAGGATCAACCGACGAATCCGGTTTTTGCTGATCCTTGACAATTTTTTGTTGAGCCTCAAACCGGTCCTCCTTTTTTTCTTGTTTAAATGGAACACCAGTTTTCTGAACTCCCCCTATAAAAATGATTTACGGTGAACTCTTGCGAATTTCAAGGCCCGCGAAACGTAAAAATTTCCGAATTTCAAGGCGGGAGGGCCCCCCACTTCTACCGCGAGTCGTCAGGTTATTTTCAGTGTTTTTCAAGTTTTTGTTGACGTACGACGTGACAAATATAACATTTCCTTATAATAGTACAAATTAGGAACTAATAATCAATAAAAATTTGTATTTCTGATTCTAATTTATTGGAAAAAAGGGTTATTGGAAAATTTCAAAAATTCCAAAATATTTATTTCTCATTCTAATTTATTGGAAAAAGGGGGTATTGGAAAATTCAGGATACTTTTATAAGGCTCAAAAACGATTCAAGTCAAACTCCAAAGAATTCAAATGCATTATATTCATAAAAATCCAAGGAGAATTAAACAAATAATTCAAGGGAATTTGAAAATTCAAAAGTATAACAAATTCATTGAATTCAGTAAATTATAAATTTAAGCGAATTCAAAAGACTGAATTACATAACACAAATATAATAAAAAATTGAATTGAGTGAATTTCGAACATTTCAAAAGAATTTAAGAGAATTCAGAATTCAAATTAATTGCAAAAAATATTTTAAAATCACTTCAAATCTTTGAAATCCTAGAAAATTCAACACTTTTTGTGAATAGATTTTTTTAATACATTGAAATATTATAAAATCACCTAAAATTCTATGAAATTCAATGATTTTTTTTAAGTCCTCTAAAATTTTTAAAAATAAGAGCTTTTCAAAGCCCTTAAAATCATAAAAGATGTTTTAAAACCTTCTAGGTCCTTGAAAATCATCCTATATCTTCCAAAATTCTTTCAAACCACATGAAAATATTTTTAAATTTCTTAAAATCCTTGGAAATTTTAGGAAATGTTAAAACATTCTAATCCGTTTGAATTTTTTGAGTCGTTGAAATGAATAAAAAAAATCCCTAAAATATTTAAGATCTTCTGAAATTTTTTGATATCCCTTTGTAATTTTTAAAACATTAAAATGCCTTGGAATAATTAAAAACATTTAAAAACATTTCAAATATTTTAAAACTTTTTCAAGTTCTTGAAAATTCCTTAGATTTAAAAAAAAAATGCCATAAAATTTTGAAAATCCTTAGAAACCCCTTCAAATTCTTGAAATGAATTAAAAATTTCTTTGAATCTTTTAAAATGCTGTAAATTATTTCAAATCTTTAAAAACTTTCTTAGAGCTCTTAAAAATTTCTTGGAATTTTTAAAAATACCTTAAATTTTGAAAATTCTTTGAAACCCAATTCAAATTATTGAAATTTATTGAAAATTTTTTGAATCTTTTGAAATACCCAAAAATATTTCGAATCTTTTACAATCTTTAAAATCTTTTTTAAGTACTTAAAAATTCCTTGGAATTTAAAAACATACCATAAAATTTTGAAAATCTTTTAAAACTTTTAGAGCCTTTGGAAATTCCTTGGAATTAAAAAATATAACCTAAAATCTTTCAAATACCCCTTGAAATGATTGAAATGTATTAAAAAAGTCTTGGAATCTTTTCCAAAATCCTCAAATATTTTAAATCTTAAAATTTTTTTGGAAATTCCTTGAAACTTTTGAAGCTCTCGAAAATTCCTTGGAACTTTAAAAAATACCCAAAAATTTAGAAATCCTTTTAAAACCCTTAAAATTATTGAAATATACTAAAAATATCTTGAAATCTCTTAAAATGCCCTAAAATAGTTTTAATTTTTTGAAACCTTTTGAAATCCCTTGAAAATTTTGAAGATCTTGAAAATTCCATGGAATTGTCTAAAATACCCTACAATAATTTGGAAATTCTTTGAAATCCCTTCAAATTATTGCAATCTATTAAATATTCTTTGGAATCTTATGAAATACCCTAAAATATTTTTAATTCTTTAAAATCTTTGAATGCTTTTAAAGATCTACAAAATTCCTTGGAATTAAAAAATGCACTTTAAAATGATTGAAATTCTTTAAAATCCCTTGAAATTACTGAAATATTTTAGAAAACCCTAAAATATTTTAAAGCCCTTGGAACTTCTGAAGCTTTTGAAAATTCCAAGGGATTTTTAAAAATATCCTAAGTCTTCCAAATTCTTTGAAATCTCTTAAAACTTTTGAAGATTTTAAAAACTCCAAGGATTTTTTTTTAATATCCTGAAATCTTTTAATTCCTTTGAAATTCCTTTAAAATATTTAAATGTATTATAAATTTCTTGGAATATTTTTAAATATACCCTAAAATATTTAAAATCTTTTGAAACTTTTAAAAACTCTTTAAAATACCTTCAAATTATAGAAATTAAAAATATTGCAATGTATCCAAAGTTTCTTGGAATCTTTCTATATACCCTAAAATATTTCGAATTCTTTCTTATATTTTGAAATCTCTTGAACCTTTTCAAGCTCTTAAAATGTTTTTGGATTTTTTTAAATGCCCTAAAATATTTCAAATCATTTGAAATCTCTTCAAATTATTAAGATTCATTAAAAATCTCTTGGAATCTTTTAAAATACCCTAGAATATTTAAAATCTCTTGAAACTGCTCAAGCTCCTAATTATTTTTTGAAATCTTTTTAAAAACCCTAAAATATTTTAAAAACCTTGGAATTTTTGGAGATTTTGAAAATTTCTTAGAATTTCTAAAAATATCCTAAATCTTTCAAATTCTTTGAAATCCCTTAAAACTTTTGAAGATTTTTAAAATTCCAACGATTTTTTATTATTATCCTGAAATCTTTTAATTCCTTTGAAATCCCTTTAAATTATTTAATTGTTTAAAAAAAATTTTGGAATATTTTTAAATATACCCTAAAATACTTCAAATCATTTTAAATCTTTTAAAACTTTTAAAAACTCTTTAAAATAATTTGAAATTTAAAAAAATACCCTGTCATCTTAAAAACAGCCTAAGATTTTGAAAATTCTTAAAAATCCGTTCAAATGATAGAAATTAAAAATATTGCAATCTATCAAAAGTTTCTTAAAATCTTTCTATATACCCTAAAATATTTCGAATTCTTTCTTTTATTTTTAAATCTATTGAAACTTTTCAAGCTCTTAAAATTTTTTTGGATTTGTTTAAAATGCCCTAAAATATTTCAAATCATTTGAAATCTCTTCAAATTATTAAAATTCATTAAAAATCTCTTGGAATCTTTTAAAATACCCTTACATATTTCAAATTCTTCGAAAGAATACCCTAAAATATGATAAGTTTTTTTAAATCTTATGAAATTCTTTGGAACTTTTGAAACTCTTGAAAGTTTCTTGGAATTTTTTTAAATACTCTAAAATCTTTAAAATCCCTTGAACCTTTTGAAGCACTTGAAAATTTCTTAGAATTTAAGAAAACACCCTACGATAATTTGGAAATTCTTTCAAATCCCTTCAAATTATTGCAACCTATTAAATATTCTGTGGAATCTTATAAAATACCCTAAAATATTTTTAATTCTTTGAAATCTTTGAATTCTTTCAAAGATCTAGAAAATTCCTTGGAATTAAATAAAAATGTATTCTAAAATTATTGAAATTCTTTAAAATTCCTTAGAAATTACTGAAATCGATTTAAGATTTCTTGGAATCTTTTAAAATACCCTAGAATATTTAAAATCTCTTGTAACTGCTCAAGCTCCTAATTATTTTTTGAACTCTTTTAAAAAACCCTAAAATATTTTAAACCCTTGGAACTTTTGAAGCTTTTGGAAATTTCTTAGAGTTTCTAAAAATATCCTAAATCTTTTAAATTCTTTGAAATCCCTTGAAACTTTTCAAGATTTTTAAAATCCTAAGTAATTTTTTTTAATATCCTGAAATCTTTTAATTCCTTTGAAATCCCTTTAAATTATTTAATTGTTTAAAAAAATTTTTGGAATATTTTTAAATATACCCTAAAATATTTCAAATCATTTTAAATCTTTTAAAACTTTTAAAAACTCTTTAAAATAATTTGTAATTTAAAAAAATACCCTGTCATCTTAAAAACAGCCTAAGATTTTGAAAATTCTTTAAAATCCCTTTGAATTATAGAAATTAAAAATATTGATCTCTATCAAAAATATCTTGGAATCTTTCTATATACCCTAAAATATTTCGAATTCTTTCTTATATTTTGAAATCTATTGAAACTTTTCAAGCTCTTAAAATTTTTTTGGATTTTTTTAAAATGCCCTAAAATATTTCAAATCATTTGAAATCTCTTCAAGTTATTAAAATTCATTAAAAATCTCTTGGAATCTTTTAAAATACCCTTACATATTTCAAATTCTTCGAAGCAATACCCTAAAATATGTTAAGTTTTTTTTTAAATCTTATGAAATTCTTCGGAACTTTTGAAACTCTTGAAAATTTCTTGGAATTTTCTAAAATACCCTAGAATCTTTTAAATACCCTAAAATATTTCAAATCCCTTGAATCTTTTGAAGCACTTGAAAATTTCTTGGAATTTTAAAAAATACACTAAAATTTTAAAATCCTATGAAATCCCTTCAAATTATAGAAATTCATTCAAAATTTCTTGAAATCTTTTCAAATTCCTTGAAATTTTTTAAAGCTATAGTAAATGCCTTGGAATTTTCCAAAATACTATAAAATTTGGAAATCCTTTGAAACTCCTTCAAATTATTGAAATTTATCAAAATTGTCTTGGAATCTTTCCAAAAGCCCTAAGATATTTCAAATGCTTTAAAATCTTTTGAAATCTCTTGAAACTTTTTAAGCTCTTAATTTTTTTGGAATCTTTTAAAATACCCTCAAATATTTCCAATTCTTTAAAATCCCTTAAAATTAATAAGATTGATTCATAATGTATTGGAATCTCTTAAAATACCCTAAAAAATGTAATTCTTTGAAATCTTTTGAAATCTTATAAAATTTTTTGGAATCTTAAAATAAACCCTAAAAAATTGCAAAAGTGATCTGAGAAAAAAAGTTACTAAAATTGAGCATTGACCAACCTAATTTTGACAGTTCCTGATTTTCCCCTCATTTTCAGGCTTTCTTACGTCAGCGAAAACCTGAGAATCAGGAAATAATCAGGGAAAATTCAGGGTTTTTGAAAAAATTTCTCCATAAGCTAAAAAGAATTTTTGGTGAAAAATAGAAAATAAATGTCTTATATTTTACATAACAAAACAATATATTTTTAGTTATGAATTTTTAAAAAATTTTCTATATAATTTAAAAAGTAAAATAAAATCTTTAAGCTTTGTTTAAGCAGAAAATATTTTATTAAATTATTATTTTTCAGTTGATAAAAATATTTTAAAAAATTTAAATAATGCAAAAATAAGAAAATATTCAAAATGGAAAATGATTATTTTTTAATTAATTACACAGAAATTACTCACCCTTCTCGTTATCTCGACGTCCTGTAATCTTGCTTTTTGTAGAACAAAATCTTCACTCAAGAATGTGGTTTTTCGAGTCCTCAAAACTCGTTTAAAATTAATTTCGTTCTCGTTTTGAAGAAAATTGTCAAAATAGTCACCGCGTTCAGTTGTACACGAAGTTTCTTGAATTCTCTCACTATACTGATAAAGCTGACCGATTAATTGCCAACTCAGGGTTCAGTGACTCGATAGCAATAAAAAAATGTATTACAATTTTATAATTGATATTTTCTATGGAATTTTGTATTTTATTACACTCAATCTGTTAAAAATTAATTTTTTTTAAATATTTTATAAATAATTATCTTAGCTTTATTTTTTAAATAAATTTATATATTATGTTTAATATTATAAAAGAACAGTAAAAAATTCTTACCATCTCAGACACATGGGGGAAAAATTCTTCTGTACTTTGGTAGTCGAAGGAAAAGAAATTTTATTTGATTAACCGTAAAATTATAATTATTAAAAAAATTATTCTCTAGCCTCTCATCAATATTTATGACAGGCATGCCGGACTGTCATTTATTTTCTTATTCATATTTCAATTTTTTTATTTACAATAATTCAAAGTTACAATTTAATGAGTAAAATCTTACTAATTTATTTATAATTAAACAATAAATTAGGGAAAGACAAGGTTATTGTGTAAAATTAATTTATTTAAATAAAAAGATTTGGTTCACAGAAATGAGTACAAAAGTTTGTATTTAATAACAACAAAATTTATTAACAATAATTTTAAAATGACCAAAAATTCTTTGGCACTTTTAGTACAAAATTTAACATTGTTTTTAGTTTTTTTTTCACTCACAGCTGCTCAAAACAATATTCAAATGTTCTTAAAATTGACTTAAAGTTCATAAATATAGTCTAAAAATATTTACAATAACAATTTATAAACAATATTAATTTTACACGAAACTTACGTTCATAAACAGCGTATTATCAGTAATAATCTTGAATATCTCAGAAAAAATATAAGTATTTATTATTTAATCTAAGCCTAAAATAATAAAAATTTATTTACATATATTACAGTCTCTCTAAATAATTGTACAGTCATATTTTAAATACAATAGGATTTCGAAAATCCTGTCTACAAGAATTAAAAAAGATCCATTTTTTTTAAAACCCTAAAGAAACTTTTCAGAGATTCCTTTTGTAAGAATTTTAATATTTACAATTCTAGAAGTCCAAATATTTGCAGTGTCGATGGAATGTTGCAAAAAATAAAAATGGTAAAAAGTATAAAATTCATTTTCGATTAATTTTATGCCCCCCCCCCTCACCTAAACGTAGGGAGGAAACAGATAAGGAGGAAAAGGAGGAAGGGGTAAAGGAGGAGGAGGAGGAGGAGGAGGAGGAGGAGGAGGAGGTTACAAAACTCTTTTTATAGGCACACTGTGCCCACGTCGACTCAATTTTTACAATATTTGGTATTGTACCAATAGGGTGTAGACAATGACCCAAATTATAAGTGCAACCACGACGACAATTAGAAAAATTGTTTTTAAGATGTGCCAGGGACTTTCGGGTCGAGGATCACTTCTCATTCTTGATGATTTACAAGCTCCACTATTACATGGAATATTTTCAGGTTTTGGTGGAATTGACGTCGCGACGCTCACCGTCGGGATGATAATTTTCATTTCGGAATGGTCCGCTTCCACTGGAGAATTCTTTTCCATTTTTGCTGGATCGTATCTCGAGGGCTGATCCACCTGAAAAAAATGTCAAAATTATTCTATTCTATTGATAAATAACCAGAATTTAAGAAAATATAATGAAAAAAATAATCTGAATCCAGAGGTATATTTAGTATAATTAGTGGGCTGTTTTTGACATCATTTGGAAAATATTTTTTTAATTCAGCTTATCCACCTCGCAAAATTTTAGTTTTGTAAATAAAAAAATTGCATAAATAATTATCATTTTAATCTTAATGGTTGCAATTTTTTAAATTCACTATCTTAATATTTCGAATTAATCAACTGCTAAATAATTAATTAAATCTTTGGTCGATTTGCATTTCTTTCAATATAATATCTTAGCGCTTATATTGAATCGTTCTAAAATTCGATTAAGAAAAAACAATTTCTGGAAAAAAATCAGTTATGGAACACAAATTGTTTGATTATTTTTAGTTTTTTTTGACAAAAATACAAACATATTTTATTTTTTAGAATGATTCAAACCGTTAGTCGAAAATACTGAAAAGTCTTTAAGGTAAACAATTACCAATTCTTTATAACCTATTATTGATCATCAAAAAAAGAAGATGCAAATAAAATGTTTTTTGTTTTTAAATTTCTTTATTTTGAAATTTCCTGAATTAAATTTTTGTTAATACTTTTTTTATCATTTTAGCATAATTTGACATCGATTTTTATTAGTTTGTTGACCAGGTTAATTAATAATTGATGTCCGATGTTACAGATTGCCGAATATTGGTCAAATAATTTTCTGGATAAACGAGAAAAAATCTGCTTCGGTCGGGATTTGAACCGGGAACGCCAAAATACAATTGAAGCGTTAACCAACAAAGCACATTTTTCCTATGCTCACAGAGTACTATTTGAACAGTCATCGGCAATATTTAACATCAGAAATCAATTAATATTGTAAAACATTTATGTTATCATTTTATAACAAAGCTTTTGTATAACTTCTAACATATTTGTAAATTTTTATATTGGATTTGAATAAAATACAAAAATGAGGAAAGGATTACGTGTGCTAAAGGAATTGAAATCTTGGAAGGGAAAAATTCCTTTTTGGGTTCTGGTCCAATTTCGTAAATTGATCCAATAATGTTGAATTGATCGAAGCAAGGATAATCCCATATTGATCCTGGAGACGGAACTACCACCATCTATTAATTAATTAGTTAATCCATTTTTTTTAATTATAAAATATTCTTTATTTAACAAATAAAATATCTAAAAATATTTAAATTGTATTTGAATAAAATAAAAATGATTTTAAAATTTTATGATTTGGAACAGAGGATTTTGGAAAAAAATTAAAATTCTACATTTGAACGTGGATTTTTATTAATTCCCCTCTTCCAAATTAGAATTAAAATTATTTTCAAAAATTCCTGTTCCGTCTCAAAAATTACCTGTTTCAAGACAAACTTATAATTTTTTACTAAAATTCCTTTTCTCAATATAAAAATTGTAATCCTCTACGGAAATATTATTTTATTTTTTGAAAATTCATTGTTCCAAGTCAAAAGTATAATTCTTTTGAAAAATTCCTTTTGAAAAATCAGAATTATAATTATTTCGGAAAATTCCTCGTTCCAAGACAAAATTGTAATTCTTTTATAAAATTATCTACAACAAATCAGAATTGTAATTTTTTGAAAATTCCTCGTTGTAGATCTTAAATTATAATTTTTTCGAAAATTCCATGTTCCAAGTAAAAATTCTAATTCTTTTGAAAAACTCCCTGTTACAAATCAGAATTGCGATTCTTTTGGAAAATTCCCGGATCTAAAAAAAATGTAATTCTTTTATAAAATTCTCTACACCAAATCACAATTGTAATGCATTTTGAAAATTTCTTGTTCCAGACCTAAATTTTAATTTTTGCAAAAATTCCCTATTCTAAATCAGCATAATAATTCAATTAGGAAATTCCCTGTTTCAAGTTAAAATTCTAATTTTTGTGGAAAACTCCTTTTTCGAGGTCTGAATTATTATTTTTTATTACTATTATTTTTTAACCTTTTCCCGTTTCATATTAGAATTAGATTCTTTTGGAAAATTCCCCGATCTAAATCAAATTTTATATTATATTAGAAAAATTCCTACACTAAGTCAGAATTGTAATTCTTTTGGAAAATTTGTAGTTCCATATCTATATTATAACTTTTTTCTAAAACTCCCTGTTCCGAATAAGAAAAATTATAATTCTTTCGAAAAACTCCTTTTCCATATATGAATGAATATTTTTTATTTTAATCATTTTTAAAATTTTTGAAATAAGAATTATAATTATTCTTTTTCAAATTTACAGTTCCAAGTGAGATCAAAATTGTAATTATTAGGGAAAATTTCTAGTTCCAGATCTGAATTTTCATTTTTTTGAAAAATTCCCTATTCTCAATCAAAATCAGATTTATTTTGAAAATTTTATGTCCCAAATAAAAATTCGAATATCTTTAGAAAATGTACTGCTCCAAGTCTGAATTTTAATTTTTTTGTAAAATTTCTTTCTACAGATCTGAATTATAATTTTTTTCGAAAATACCCTGTTCTAAGTCAGAATCACAATCATTTAAAAAATTCTATTTTCCAGACCTAAATTATATTTTTTTCGAAAATTGTCTGTTCCGATTATTATTAATTAAGAATTATTAATTCTTTTAAAAAATTACCTGTTCCAAGTCAAAATTATAATTCTTTCAGAACTTCCTTGTTCCGAACAAAAATTGTAATTATTTGGAAAATTTTTAGTTTCGCATCTGAATAATAATTTTGTTGAAAAATTGCCTGTTCCAAATCAGAATCATAATTCTTTTAGAAAATTACCTGTTCCAAGTCTGAATCATAATTCTTTAAAAATGTTCTTTGTTCCAAAAAAAATTCCAATTTTTTGGAAAATGTACTAATTTAATTCAGAATTATAATGCTTCGGGAAAAAATCTTTTTTTAAATCAGAATAGAAATTTTGTTCCTGAATTTCCTGTTCCTGATCAAAATTGTAATTAGTTTTGAAAATTTCTAGTTCCACATCTGAATAATAATTTTTTTCAAAAAATTCCTTGTTCCGAATTATAATTCTGTTATAAAATTACATGTTTGAAGTCAAAATTATAATTCTTTAAAAAAATTCCCTGTTCCAAATCAGAATTATAAATATTATAGAAAATTTCTTGTTGTAGATCCGAATAAAAATTTTATTTCAAACATTTTTTTGTTCCTAGTCAGAATCAGAAATCTTTTAGAAAATTCCCTGTTTCAAGTAAAAATCATAATTCTTTAAATGTTTCCTTGTTCAAAATCGAAATTGTGATTATTTTGAAAAATTCACTAATAAAAGTCAGAATTATAAATATTTCGACATTTTTCTAGTTTCAATCTAAATAAAAATTATTCGTATCTATCCCTATTCCAAATCAAAATCATATTTCTTTTTAGACTTCCTTGTTCCAAGATTGAATTGTAATTTTTCCAGAAATTCTCTGTTCTAATTCAGAATCATAATTCTTTTGAAAATTTCTGGTTCCATATCTAAATAATAATTTGTTTCAAAAATTCTCCGTTCCAAATCAGAATCACAATTCTTTTGAAAATTCCTCGTTCTGGATCTTGATTACATTTTTTCGAAAAATTCGCTGATCCAATTCAGAATAATAATAATTTTTTTAGAAAACTTACCATGTCTAATCAATATTTGAATTATTTTGGAAACTTTCCCTGTTTCGTGTGCAAATTATATAGTTCTTTTAAAAAATTCTCTCTTCCAAGTCAGTATTATAATTATTTTGGAAAATTTCCTGTTCCAAGTCAAAATTTCAATTATTTTATAAAATTTACTATTATTTCTCAGTAAACGAAATTCCCGTCCATTTCCTAGTTTTCCCGATTTCCCGCTCAGGTAAACATCTTGGCTATTCTCGAAGCTTTTAAAATACTCTGATTTTTTTCAAGTTTCTAGAAATTCTAAATAAATTTTCCAAACGCCTATTGAAATTTCCCAGACCATTCTGGAATATTCCAGAATATTCTCCAACTTTAAAAAATAAATTGAAATATTTCACATCTTATAAAAATTATATCTGAAAATGTTTTATTGTATAAACATTACCGGGATTAAACGACTTTATTATAGTTTTTTAATTTTAAGCAGATCTTTAAAATGAAATCTCTTATTTGAAAAATCGTTTCACTCACTTTTCTCGTTCCACATCGCCAGCGATTGGGACAAAAACCTCGATTATTTTTGTTCATATTTCCTTCTTTCAAACAAATCGTAAATTAGACATTCCATTCAACTTTTTTCCAATTTTAATTTGCCGATGGTCCCCGCACTTTTTAAAAAAATTTTTAATTAAAAATACGGTATGAAAACTTTCTCCTGGGAATATTTCGAAGCCGAGCTCACAATCAGTTTGTTTTTACCGGAAAAGGAAAGCCTCAATGATTGGGCGTTGGGAATCAACGAAGCTTGAATAATAAACGCCGTGCCGTCGGTTAGAAGTCACTGACGCTCATTAAGTAATTGACATTCTTTTCCAATTTTAATAAACAAATGTCACTTATTTTTAACATTTATAAATATTTTTGGACCGTCACTAAATTTGTATTTTCCCTGAATAAAAAAAGCCTCTAAATAATTTGAAAATACACCACAGTCCATTTGGGGACAATACAACCGGAACTTTTCGATCTCTTGCTAAACTTTAAGTTTATGTATTTAATTATTTATTAACTTTAAATTTAAACAAATAAAATTTTTAATGCCACATCACACGACGAGCACGTAGAACTGACTGCTCAACGATAACAGAGCATGATCGATTCATACGACCCCTGATCTTTCTTATCTCTGATAGGCGAGAGCGTAATTCAATCAATTTAGGACCGTGACATTTTTTTTTCTTCTGATTTTTAGTTCTTTCGATTTTCCAAATTAGAAGTTTTAATTAAATTATACTTTATCAGGGTGTAGGGTACCGTGCTGGTGTGAGGTATCTTGCCGGTGTGGGGTATGGTGCCGGTGTGGGGCATGTTGTCAATTTAAAAAAAAGCTTGCTTTTTTTGATTTTCAAATTAGTTTTTAGCGAAAAATTACCTTCTTTATTTGGAAAAATAGTGTTGCAAAAAATTTTTTATTTAAGATAGGTGGCAGAAGAGTTATTATTAAAAAAATGAGATTAGACGGAAACAGATGGGAAAGTCTTTGACAGAAATAAAAAGTTATTTTCTTTAAACTCCTGGTATCATAAATTGTTTTAATAAACGTTTTAAATATGCTAAAATTAATAAAGAAAAAAGTTAGTTATCTTGTGAATTATGCCTGTTCTGTCTAATTGAACTTTTTATTTAAGAGCGGAAGCTTAGGCGCGCCATGACAGAGGCCATGTGATTAGTATAACAGCTGATCAAGTCAGTCCTAAGATCAATATTTTTTCATCCACATCGAAAAATAAAAGTTTGAATAACGCGGAAATTTTTTGCGGGAAATGTTTATAAATATTAAAGGATCGTTTGTGGCCTTGCAAAGAGTTGGGGGAAGAAAAAAGTTTATTTATGAAAATAATGATTATCGACGGACACATTTAGTCTTTACAGCAGAAGTTTGACTTCTAACTTTCTCTGTAGGTAATCATGCAATCTGTTTTACCCACAGACCCGTAGAAGTTCGAAATTGTTTACTCGCTGCGCTAGTGCTGCTCTGAAACAGCTGATACGTATATCAGGCACGTGCTATTTAATGCTATAAATTTGTTTTTTTTTGCATCAAAAGTGCAAACATTAGTTGTTCGATGACAAAATTAAAAATTCTTTGCATTGTTCCACAGCACGGTTGGTATTTCTCTTATAAAAAAAAACTTTTTTCATAATACTAATTAGTTAGGACCAGAGACATACTCCTTCGTGCCCTCTATTTAGCGTGCCAAATTTTCAACACGATATCTCTTTCCGTGTGGACGTAAGTTGGGACAGAAAAGTACCGATCTAACTTCTACTTCCATTTTCTTAGAAATTTTTTTTTTCAAAATTTCCTTCGGAACAAAGCAAAGACATGGACTTTATTATCTCCTCTTTCATTTCCTAAACTTTCAGAGTGATCCCTCATTTCTTTGGGACAGAAAAATTGAGAAGCAGGTTTGGTCATGTGACCCTCTCGTCACATAGCCTTAAAGGTTTTCTTTTTAAATTTAAATGGTTTAAATTATTTAGAAACAAAAAGTTAATTTGCAACTTTTATGCAAATCCTGACATATATAGTCTACTTTTCTTTATAGACTATTTATTTTCAGACATTTTAATTCATTCTGTTTAACGTTATAATCTTTAAGATATGAAACTTCACATTTCTCAAATTCACAAAAAAAAATTCACTCACGTTTTATTTTATAAAAATTATTTTATCAAAAATGCGGGTATTGAAATCCTAAGCATTTGAATGTTTGGAATGCAAATAGATATTAGCGGAATGCGGAGTTTGCTTCTGGCACGTGCACTCCTTGCAGCCATTATAGCAAGTGCTCTGAATAAAGTGAATGGCACTGGCGCTTTAAAAGTAAATCTTCTCATTCCTGCACAGGATAATTTATTGAAATTACTGTAAAAAGATAATTACAACTTTATAATTATTTAATTTAGAAATAAATTATTGTATTAATTATAATATATTGCAACATTATTTAATTTGAATCGCTTTAATTTTTGTATCTACTTTTCCATTGTCCTATTGAAATTCCTTACTTCATACTTCACATTCAAACCAATTCTTTAAAATTGTATATTTAACTCAGTTGAACATAATCTAACAGTTATTTTTTTTTACCGTGAATTTGACAAATTTTGAAAAGAAAAATCTATCCGATCACTTAAAATATGACGAGTTTCTTATTACATAATTTGAAATAAGTACGATTACATTTGTTTATAAATGTTAATTTCCATTATTAAATTTTTTAATGATGAAATCATTCAATTTACAGTACGTAATTCAAAAATATTTTGTTTAAAAAATGTTCCATTTTAGCTCCTTATTTTAAAGCGTAAATTTCCAATACAAGGAATTTTAAAATGAGATTTGGGAGACTGAAAAGAATTAAAAATTAAGAGCGTTTGAGTTTGAATATTTTTTATAAAAAAACGTTTAAAGTTCATCAACTTTAATATAAATCATGTTATGATTTTTTAAATTAAATTGTATTTTGAGTATTAATAATTCAACAATAATTCATTTTAGAAGACGATTCTAAACTAAGGTTCAAAACTATAGAATCTACAGATTATAACGTTCAAAATTGAACTGTTTCAATCCGAAGTTTTAGTATGTCAAACACTTTAAACTTTATGAAGAATTTTTTTCAAAAATAATTTCAAATTAATAGATTTATACTTAAACGCTTTTATTGAACTTCAAATTCTATTCCAATGTTACTTAAGTTCAAAATATTCCATTTTTAATCCACTCAATTTGTAATTTTCTGTTTTTGCTTATTTTGAATTTTCGCGCCTTTCGTACCTGTCGGTAAACAAGATATCTGTTAAAGGCAATTACATATATTTACACGTTGAATAAAATTTTTAAGGGCATGTGACACAGCTAAATACCTATATTACCGACCACAGTTTTTCAGTTCACTGAATGTTTTTTTGAACCTAAGAACTTTTTTTGCAAATAAAAT
>NC_046661.1:148279456-148289573 GCF_010883055.1 Belonocnema kinseyi | reverse complement strand
AGGTTCAGAAAAAAGATGAAATAATTTTCAGTGAAGTTCCTACCAAAATGCAGTACCTAAACGTACTTTATTGTACTCTAATACATTTCTCAAAGTTTCAGCCCGATATTTTATTTACAAAAAAAGTTCTTAGGCTCAAAAAAACATTCAGTGAACTAAAAAACTGTGGTCGGTAATATGGGTATTTAGCTGTGTCACATGCCCTTAAGGAGAAAGAGATTATAACTAGGTTTCTCGACATACTTTACTTTGATTGATAAGAAAATATTGATTTAGTGTTAATCATATCTCGAGAATTTTTTTTTCATCGCATTATTGATTATACTCTCAAGAGTTATTATATTTTATACTTTTTATTCTGCAATCTTCATATTTTTTAAATAAACCGGTAGTAATATGACGGGCACCGTGCCCTGTGGTATACAGTACGCTGACCGAAATCCAATACAAACGAGTTAATTCAATATCTAATAATTGCGTAATTAAAAAATGGGTCTGAGTAATGACATATGTAACCTGATAGTGTGAGCTTCTTATAAAAAATACAGACATCAAAATCACATTTCAATTAAAATTTAGAGGACATTTCATCCAAAGCCCGGCACGATACCCAACTCGTCCAGGACGATGCCCCACTCGCCCGGCACGGTACCCAACTCGTCCAGGGCGATGCCTCAATGCCCGGCACAATACCCAACTCGTCCGACACGATACCCCACTCGTCCGGCACCCTACTCTACTTCCATATTGGATATTATATACATTAACAGAGAACCAATTTTTTAATATAGTCACTTCAATCACTGATTAAAATGAAATGACTACTTTAGTTACTTTTCTGGATTGATTGCAAAATGTTGAAAAATGAAATATTCGAAATAGCAAATTCGAAAAATGGTAAAATTTCCCAACTATAAAAATTCCCGAATAATAAAAATAAAAAACAGTTTGGACGGCTGCAAAATTCCGCTAAATAAATATTTCGACCCTGCAAAATTCCCCAAAAAGAAAATATTCAAAATAGCAAATTCCGGAAATTATGCAATTCTCGAGAATATAAAAATTACGACTTGGAATCTCCTCGAATAATAAAATTCACGCAGAAATTGTAATATTAGCAAATTTGAAAATTCATGAGCAATAAAACTCCCGATAATTTAAAATATTACTGAATTTTTAAATTCCCGAATAATAAATTTTTCGAATTATAAAACATTTGATACTGCAAAACTCCTGACGCTAGAAAATTACCCAATTTGATAAATTATTTTTTTTAAGTAATCGAATTTTTTAACTGAAAGTACAATAATGAAATATTATAATCAAAATAAATCAGAGCAATTGTAGAAAAAATTTCTTGATGCAACAGAACAATACAAGAACAAGTTTTTCATTAGGAGAAATAATTTTAAAAAATAACAGGCACATTTAAAAAAAACACTTGCATTGAGAATTTTTTTCAAAATATTGTTATTATAACTTAAAACAATAATCCCCTTATAATATTAACGAATTTAAAATGACCTAATTTAATCATTAGAAATTTTTTAAGAAATATTATTTATTTATTACAAAACAGTATAATAAAATATTTGGACCAAAAAATTCTTTCTAATGCTCAATGTATATCTTTAAATTATTTTTATTTGAATCCAAACCATAATTTTAAAAATATTAAAAGTTTCAAAAAAAATTCTGGTATCACAATATTTTATTATTGTATTTTTAATTAATAAATAATATTGATTAAAAAACAATTTTTTTAATTATTCAAATTCAGCAAATTTCAACCACTGTAAATTTTACATTGATGAATATTTTAGAATTCGACAATTTTCTGTCGGTAATTTTATTATTCGGGAATGTTAAAAGATTCCAAGGAATTTTTTAAACTAAGAACTTTAAAAATGAGGAACTTTAAATATATTTCGAATCGAATTTTGAAAAATCTGGAATACTTTAGGGTATTTAAAAAATTCGAACACATTTTTAATCGATTTCCATAATTTTAAGGATTTAAAAATCTTTGGGTATTTTTAAGATTTTCGGTTATTTGTTTAAAAATCAAGCAATTTTTAAGATCTTTAAAAATTTTCAAAAGATTTCTAAGAATTCAAAATATCTTAGGCTATATTAAAAGGTTCCTAATTATTGTAAATAAATTTCAATAATTCGAAGGCATTTCAAAAAAATTCAAGGACTTCAGGGTATTTTAAAAATCCCAAGAAATTTTGAAAAGCTTCAAAAGTTTCAAAGGATTTAAAATATTTTAGGGTATATTAAAGTATTTCAAGAAATGTTTAACAGATTTCAAACAATTTTAAAGATCTTAGAATTTTTTAAATTCCAGGAACTTTTAAAGTGCTTTTAAAAATTGAATGGGATTTTAAAGGATTTGAAATATTTTAAGATATTTCAAAAAAAAAAAAAAAAAAAAAAAAAAAAAAGGAATTTCCAATTAATGCAAATAAATTGAAGGAACTTCTAACAATTTTAAAGACCTTAGTGATTTTATAAATTTCAAGGCATTTTTTAAAGTTTTAAAAATTTGAATGTGATTTCAAAGGATTTGAGATACTTTAAGATATTTTAAAATATTCCAAGGAATTTTCAATTCATTTAAATAATTTGAAGGAATTTCAAACAATTTCGAAGATCTTAGATTTTTTAATTTCAGGAAATTTTAAAGAGCTTTAAATAATTTAATGGGATTTCAAAGAATTTGGAATATTTGAAGATATTTTTAAAGATTCCAAGGAATTTTTATTGACTTCAATAATTTGAAGGAATTTCGAACAATTCTAAAAATCTTTGTTTTTTTTCAATTCCAGTGAATTTTAAAGAGCTTTAAATAATTAAATTGAATTTGAAAGAATTAAAAATATTGTGAGATATTTTCAAATATTCCAAGGAATTTTGAACTTATTTCAATCATTTAAATGAAATTCAAACAAATTAAAAGATCTTAGGGAATTTATAAATTTCAAAGAATTTTTAAACGCATTAGAAAATTGAATGTGATTTCAGAAGGATTTGAAATATTTCTGGATATTTTAAAAGATTTCAAGGAATTTCCCATTTATTTCAATGATTTGGAGGAATTTAACAAAATTTTCAAGATCTTAGGGTTTTTTTAATTCCAGGGAATTTTAAAGAGCTTTGAATAATTGAATGAGATTTCAAAGATCTGGAATATTTGAAGACATTTAAAAAGATTCTAAGGAATTTTGAATTGATTTTAATCATTTGAAGGCAATTCAAACCAATTGAAAGATCTTTGGGATTTTATAAATTTCTAAGAATTTTTGAACGCATTACAAAAATTAATGGGATTTCAAAGGATTTGAAATGCTTGAAAATATTTTAAAACATTTCATGGAATTTCTAATCGATTTCAATAATTTGAAGCAATTTCAAATAATTCCGAAGCTCTTTTTTTTAATTCCAGAGAATTGTAAGCATTGAATGGGATTTGAAATGATTTAAAATATTTTAGGATATTTTAAAAGATTCTACCATATCGTTAAAAATTTTACAATTTTGTTGAAAATTTCCCTATTTTGTTAAAAAGTCATATTGTTTAAGATATAATGTCTTTTTTGTAAGAAGATTTATCTATTTCGTTGAAAATTTAAGTCCTATTTCGGTTTGGAAAAGTTATTCTCTTAGTTAAAAAATCATCTTTTGAGTTGCACTCTTTTGTTGAAAACTAATTCTTTTGTGAAATATTCATATTTTCATTTGAAAATTCATCTACTTGGTTGAAAATGTAACTATTTTTTTTTTAATTTGTATTCTTTGAGATTATAAATTAATTTTTTAAAGTGAATTCGTCTTTTTTAGTTTAATTCGGCAGGTTGAACATTAATTTTATTTTTAAATAAATGTACTTAATTAAAAATTTCAAAAACTCCATTTTAGGTTGCAAGAAAATTTTTTTTATTTGGAAATTTCAAATTTTCGGTTAAAAATTAATCTGTTTTGGTTGAAAATCCAACTACTTTGTTGAACATTCGTATTTTTTAGTTGAAATTCAACCACTTGGTTTGAATTTTAACTACTGTGTCAAAAATTGCAACATTCACCGTTTCAGTTGAAAATGGATCTGTTTTTAAAAAATTAGTCTATTTAGCTTAAAATTAAATTATTTGTTTAAGAACTTGTCTTTTTCGGTTTAATTCAACAGAACGAACTAAAAATTTTGTTTATTCCATTTTTGGTTTAAAAAATAGCACAAAATTTGTAAGATATTTTAGGGACGATTTCTTAGTAAGTTATGTAACATGTATGTAACATACATATAACATGGATGTAACATACATATAACATGGATGTAGCATACAGGTTACATTGTTATTTGGGCTTTACATAGGTATCATAAGTATTATATACCATTTCTAGATCAGTTCCATAACAGTTATGTAAAATTTACATAAATATTACGTAACTCTTAAGTTGCATTTTTATAACAATTACGTATTTTCTACGTAGCTTCGTTATTATTATATACCATTAGGTCATTTTGTTTTTTAATAATATTTAATAAAAGCCGGCTACATTATATTTATATAACCCTTATGTGGCATTTAGGTACAATTTGATTTCGTTTAAAATAAACTTTTAATATTTAAATAATTAAAATTTTTTAGTTGGAAGGGTCTGTTACTTGGAATATCCATCACTGTCATTACAAGTGAAAAATTATTCTGAATTGTACAAAATTTACGAAGATCCGGTAGAAACTGTTTCGCAATTGAAAAATAGTACATACAATTACCTTGCGTAATTTAGTGAAGTTCATTTAACCACAATTCTTTTTTCCACTCACTTGCAGTGAACTGTCAAGGAAATTTGATTTTCTTCAAATCCGAATTCAAGACCAAAATCTTTACTTTTTCCAATTAAATTTTTCAGATTATGATTAACAATTTTTTAATTAATTGCAGTCGCCATTTTTTTTACAAATGATCAAATAATTTCGTTGATTTATTTATAAATTGTTTTCAGAAATTTAAGATTTTTTATATAGAAGCCATATCGATAAAATAAAAAACGATCGTGATGTCCATTGGTAATATCTAGGAGGCATGGCTGAAAAATCCTGTAAAATAAAATTCCCGAATTTAAATAATTCAAAAAGGTCTTTTTTCGAATAAATATTATTTAATTATTAAAAACAAAATAATAAAATATTTATCTCAAAGAAAATGTTTATCTAATCTTGAAACTTTTTTGAAATTTTTGCTTGAATTTATAATAACAATAATAAACTTTGCGAATTCAACTTAGCATTAATTTTTCTAATATTTTATTCTTAATTTTTCTTAAATTAAAAATTATAATTTTGAAAACGTTTTTGGTAATTTAAAAAAAAAATATTAAGCACATTTTAAAACAAAATTTTTGATCCAGAAATATATTTTTTCAAATACTATTATTTTAAATTCAAACATTAATTTAAAAAACGTTAAACTATAAAAAAAATTCTTTCCAACATAATGGTTTGATTATTGTATCTTTAATAAATAAATCAGATTTATTAAGGAATAATTTTTTAATTGTTGAAATTCGGGATTTTTATCATTCGGAAATTTTCTAGTTCTCATATTTTTAAATTCGCCAATTTTCTGCCAGGTTATTGTTCGGAAATATAAAAACTCGGTAATATTCTGAAGTGCCGAGTATTTTATTAATCGAAAATTTTCTACTTCAAAATTTTGATATTCTGGGCGATTTTAGAATTTCGGGAAATTAATTCTTCAGAAATAT
Source organism: Belonocnema kinseyi (assembly GCF_010883055.1). Lineage (NCBI taxonomy): Eukaryota > Metazoa > Arthropoda > Insecta > Hymenoptera > Cynipidae > Belonocnema > Belonocnema kinseyi. Next base: position 148,283,804 of record NC_046661.1, on the reverse strand, counting down.
TCTCATTCGGGATTTTTATAATTATTTCGGCAATTTTTATAATTTCGGGAATTTTCGAGGGAATTATACAATGTCGGGAAAATTATAAAATATCCAAACTAGAAAATTCCCGAATTTAAACAATTCTAACTTTTTTATATATATTACTCATTGATTAAAAATACAATAATTAAATATTTTTATAACAAAAATTATTTTTAAAATTTAAAATAACAATTGAAAAAAATTCATCCAGAAATATATTTTTTTTTTTCATTTAATATTTTTAATTCTTAAAAGATCGTTAACAGTACATTAAAATTATAATTTGTAAGAACAAATTGTTTTAAAAATTCACAAATTATTAAATATTCCACTGATCTAATTTTTCCATTTTCAGTCTAAACAAAAGTTTGACCACAGAAAAAAACAATTTTTCAATAAAATAATATTTCAACCAAAGAAATAAATTTTTAATTAAAATAATAAATCTTCAAGCAATAAATTAATTATACATTTTCAAAACATTGATTTTTCAATTTTGAACATTTTGTTTTTTCGAGACGCTCGGACAATTCTTTTTCGCGTATTGAAGCGTCGGGCTGGTTCTTGCATCCGGCGGCTCAATCGTCAAAAAAATAATCTAAAGATTTTCAGGCATTTAAAAAAAAATTCAGGATTTATTAAAAACGGTGGGAAAAAGTCGAATAATTTGAACCGATATTCAGAAGTTTTAAAAGAACTTCAAAAATAATTTAAAAGTTGAAAAGATTTCAAACCATTAAAAAAAAAATTATATCCGAAAATTTAATTAAGATTTCCATGAAAATGAAACATGTTTTTTTTTTATCTTAGAAAATTAATTTTAAGAAAATATTCAAGAAGATTTCAAAAGATATCCAAAATTTAAAACCAAAATTAGAATCTTTTAAGTTATTTTTTTTATTTTGCAGGATTTATTAAGAGTTTTAGGAAAAATTCAAATAAATTTAAGAGAAATTTAGAAATTAAAAAAGAAATAAAAAATAATTCAACATTTGAAAAGATTCCAACAAAATTTGACGAAAATGTAGATTTTTTACAATTTTAAAACAAAATTTTGAAGCTATTTAAGGATTTTTAATGTTTGAAGTTAAGTTCATTTTTTTCCAAATTTATGAGAAAATTTTCAATGATTTTTTGTTTCAAACATTATTTTTCAAGAATACTTACAAACAGTTTGAAAAAAAACAAATTTGGAAGAATAAATAAAAATTGAACAATTATTAATTTTAAAAAATACGAGTAGGTTGAAAGATATTCAAAATTGTTGAAGAGATTAAAAAATAATAATAAATTTGGAATGATTCAAAAATTTTTTTTTTTAAATATATGTTTTTGATGATCTTTAAATAAAACTTTGATGTTTTTTAAAATTATTTTTTAAGTAACTGCCCAAAAATTAGCATTTGTTTGTGTAAACTGCTGATCTAAAATGTCGCAGGAGATGCCAGACTCGCATTCTGTACCTGCTAAGTGTACCCCCACCATTGCATTCAGCGCGTCAACGCGTCACCCCTCGCTTCTTTGTTCGTGCCAGAGATTATATCTTAGATCTTAGAAAACTGGCGTACGTGAGATATTGAAATACTACATTTTAAATAGAAATGTTAAATTTTATTTTCCGGATTTCCGACGATAAAATTAAGCTGTTGTCCCTTTTGGTCCCACTTTAGAAATTTCACATGGAGTTTATTACTCTAAAATTCAAAAATATTTATACATTCAAGTATCTCCATAGAAATGAACTCTTCATTTAGTTAAAATTTATATGTTTTGGTGAAGAAGTGTAATTATTTATTAAAAATTCCTTTTTTTATTTTTAAATTATCTTGTTTAAATACAAATTATTTCGTATTTTTTGGTAGAAAAATAATCTTCCTTGAAAATTAATATTCTTACCTCAAAACTAATTTCATCCGACAAAAATGTAACTAATGTGTAGAAAATAATAGAATATTTAATATTAATATCTAATATTTAAAATTATAAAAAAAAAAATCTGGAAGATTTTCAGGCATTTTTAAAATTTTTGCAGGTTTTATTAAAATTGTTAGGAAAAATTAGAATTATTTGAAATGATATTCAGAAGTTTTGAAAGAATTTCAGAAATAATTTAAAAGTTTAAAACATTCGAAATAATTAGAAATAAAATTATATACGAAAATGTCATTAAGATTTCTATGAAAATTAAAAATGGTTTTTTATCTTAGAAAATTCATTTATAAAGATTATTACAAAATAGTTTAAAACAAACCTAAATTTGGGAGAATAACTAAGAATTGAACAATTATTACTTCAGAAAAAATTCAATTAGGTTATAAGATATTTAGAAGGTTTAAAGAGATTCAAAAATAAATTAAAATTTTAAATGATTCCAAGAATAGTTTAACGAAATATGATGTTTTTAAATGATTTTTAAGCTTTGAATGAAGATAATAACAAAACATATTTAATATTCCTGTGAAATTTTTTTAAAGATTTCTAAAAATATTGTTAAAACAATATTTAACAAGATTTTAAACTAATTTTGATTGATAAATATAAATTGAGAAATTATAAATTTGTGAGAACCTAAAATAGAAAGAATTTCAAATTATAATTTAAAAAGTGTTGATTAAAAAAAAAATAATATTTAAAGTTTTAATGCTTTTCACTGAAAATTTCTTAAAATGATACAAATTTCACTACATTTTCAAATTGGTTGATTCATTCTTTAATTTAGAGCATGAAAAAATATGGAGTGGATTTTTTTTATCAACAAATTAAATACATAAATTTCGATTTTTGGAAAATGAAGTACAATAAATTCGTTCCTTCCATTCAAATAACTTGAGATTAGGTTGAATATTTAAGTTAGTCACAAATATTACTAAAAATAAATTGACGAATATTATGCCTTACAATTTTTTATATAATATTTCGTTACAAACACTATTTACAACAATGTTTTTTCTTAATTTTTAACTATTTTTGTGATTAAACGTAATTCTCATATTGTTATGAAAATTGAATCAGAATAACTGTACAATATTTCGAAATTTAGTAAAAAAAGTTAATGAATTTAAAATTTTAAACTTTAAAAAAGTAAATAATATGTAAGACAGTGAATTTAGTCCTTTTGTAAATTAATACCGTGTAAACTTAAAAAATTTCTTATTACATTGTGTGAAACTCAATTTCCTTATAATCTTCAAATGTTAAAATTATCTTATTCAAAATTAAAAGCTTCAATAGTTAAATCATTTTATATTTATAGGAAATGTTCCTCGACGAATTATTATTGTAAATTGATACTTAAAAAAGTGCAGTCAAATCTCATTTTTAAAACGTTAAAAATTGTAAAATTTGTGAAGTTTTCAATTTCCAGTTTAAAAGGCTTAACCTGTTGAGTGTACTCCCACCATTGCATCCTGCGCGTCAGCCTTCGCTTCCTTCTTCTCTCCAGGGATTATATCTTAGAAAGCTGGCGTACGTGAGATATTTAACCTCTACATTTTAAATAGAAATTTTAAATTTTATTTTCCGAATTCCTGACGAAACAATTAAGCTGTTGACCCTTTTGGTTCCACTTTAGAAATTTCACATGGAGCTTATTACCTTGAAATTCGAAGATATTTAGCTTCAAAGATGAAAAGGTTTGGTTGAAAATTCAACTGTTTTGTTGAAAAATCGTCTTTTTGTGTTGTACATTCAAGTATCTTCATAGAAAATATACTTTTTATTTTAAATTTATATTTTGATGTTAAAAAGTTAATTTGAATTTAAAAAAAATCAACTATTTTTTCAATTTTCTGTTTACTTTCAAAATTCATTTATTTTTGTATAAATTGCATCTCTACGGGTTAAGAACTCAACTTTGTGTAATATTTGTCTTTTTGTTTTCTTAAAATTCATGTCTTTTGGTAGAATGTTCATATTTTTTGATTAAGAAGACATCTGTTTGATTTAAATTGATCTGTTTGAGTGGAAAATTGTACTATTTTTTTGAAAATTTGTTCTTTTTTTATAATAAAATTAATTTTATATACAATTTTCCACTAAAACAGATTTTCAAACCAAAAAGACAAATATTACACAAAGTTGAATTTTAACCAAGAGAGATGCAATTTATACAAAAAATAAATGAATTTCAAAATTGGACAGAAAAATGAAAAAAATAGTTGCATTTTTATTTCTTTTTAAATTCAGTTTGACTTTTTAACATCAAAATATGAATTTAAAATAACAATTAAATTTTCTATAAAGATACTTGAATGTACAACCTAAAAATACGATTTTTCAACAAAACATTTTCATCTTTGCAGCTAAATATCTTCGAATTTTAGAG
>NC_046661.1:148272704-148279356 GCF_010883055.1 Belonocnema kinseyi | reverse complement strand
GGATACACTTAGCAGGTAAAGAATGGGAGTCCGGCATCGCTGTGGCAGTTTAGATAAACAAATGCAAGTTTTTGGGCAGTTACTTAAAACATAATTTGTAAAACATCAAAACTTTATTTAACGATATTCAAAAATATACATTTAGTTAAACAATTTTTCGAATCATTCTAAATTTTTAATTATTTTTGAATCTCTTCAACACTTCTAAATATCTTTTAACCTATTTACATTTTTTAAAAATTCATAATTGTTCAATTTTCATTGATTCTTCCAAATTTGTTTTTGTTTTAAACTCTTTTTAAGTAGGCTTCACAAAAAAATGTTTGGAAACAAAAAATCATGGAAAATTTTAACAGAAATCTTTTTAAAAATTTTCATTAACTTCAAAATTTAAAAATCCTTCAATAGCTTCAAAAGTTTGTTTTAAAATCTTCAAAAATCTACATTTTCGTCAGAATTTTGTGTGAATCTTTTCAAATGTTAAATTATTTTTGTAGTTCCTTCAAAACTTCTAAATATCAGTTTAAATTATTTTACTTTTTCCTACCGTTTTTAATGAAGCCTGCAAAGTTTTTAAAAATGCCTGAAAATCTTGCAGGTTATTTTTTTACAATTGAGCCGCCGGGTGCAAGAACCGGACCGACGCCTTAACAAGTATAAAAGCATTGTCCAAGCGTCTCGAAAAAATTAAATTTTCAAATTCGAAAAATCAATTTTTTGAAAATGTAGAATTGTAGAGAATAAAGAAATAAAACTTTTTCGTATAAGAATTTTTGTGTTAAACGTTTATTTGTAATAATAAAAGCGAAATATCGAATAAAAGTTTATCTCTGATTTAATTAAATTTTAAAACTTAAATCGTGCTAACTCGGCTAGATATTAATGAAATGAGTTCATGTTTATAGAATTTATTCAAAATACTATCGCAATGCGTAAGAATTCATGGACGCGTTAGAACGATTTAACTTTTAAAACTGAATTAATTCAGAGAGAAAATTTATTCGATATTTCGCTTTTGTTATTAAAAATAAACATCTGACAAAAAGAATTCTAAAATGGAAAAAGTAGTTTTATTTCCTTATTTTCCACAAGTACACATTTAAAAAAATTGATTTTTTGATTTTGAAAATTTTATTTTTTTGAGACGCTCGGACAATACTTTAACGCATGTTCGAGGTTCGAAAGGAAAATTGTACTATTTTGCTGAAAATTCGTTCTTTTTTTATAACAAAATTAATTCTTTTTAAACAAAAATTATTTGTATTTTCTTGTAGAATATTAAGTTTCTCAGTTTAAAATTAATTTCTTCCGAGAATAATGCAACTATTTTGTAGAAAATTCGTTGTTTTTTAGTAGAAAATTATTCTTCTAGGATAAAAATTCAATGTATTATTTAACAATTAATTTGTTTAAAAATTTAACTATTTTGTTGAAAAGTCGTTTTTTATTTTAGAAATTTAACATGGACTTCATTATTTTAAAATAAAAAGATATTTAGTTTTAAAGACGCGTAAAATGAATTAAAATTTTAAACAATGATTACAAAAAATCTTTGATAAAAATGAAAATTTTGGTTGTAAATTCAACTATTTTTTTTTAAATCGACTTTTTTAGGTCTTAAATTCAAGTGTCTTCAAAGAAAATTTACTTTTGATTTAAAATTCATATTCTTATGTTAAAAAGCCAACTGAATTTTTAAAAAATCAACTATTTTGTTTTTAATTTTCTTTTTAATTTAAAAATTCATCCATTTTCGTAGATATTGCATCTTTCTTTGTTAAAAATTTAACTTTATTTGTGTAATATTTTTTTTTTAATTTGGAAATTAATTTCATTTGGTATAGAAAGTTCATATTTCTTGATTAAGAAGACAATTTGATTAAAATTGATCTGTTTTGGTGAGAAGTTGTGTTGCTCTGTTCAAACTTCATTCTTTTTTTATTTAAAATTTTTTTTTTGTAGAAATTTATTCGTGTTTTTTTGGTAGAAAAATAATCTTGGTTGAAAATTAATTTCTTCCGAGAAAAATGTAACTTATCTGTAAAAAATTCGTCGTTTTTTTGTACAAAATTAATCTTCTTCGATAAAAATGCAATTTGTTCGTAAAAAAATTAATTTGGTTGAAAATTTAACTATTTTGTTGAAAAGTCGTTTCTTTACATCAAAAATTAATTTTTTAACTTTAAATTTAACTATTTAATTTATGGTTGAAATTTTTTGTAGATGAAAATTCAACTATTTGATTATTAATTCATGCATTAAATAGTCTTATTTTTTCGTAGATGATTATTCTTATTGGTTAAAATCATTTAAAATATTTATATTCAACTATTTGGTTAAAAATTAAACTACTTTCTTGAAATGACAACTTACATTTTTATTGAAAATTCATATTTCCGTGTAGAAAAGTGCACTATGTTGTATAAGCCCCGTCATTATTCTTCAAAAAATATTTAAACAGATTTAAATATATTTCCAAAATTGTCAAAAAAAAATAATTTGTAAGATTTTCAGGCATTTTTTTTAATTTTGCAGATTTTATTAAAAATTGTAGAAAAATTTTAATCATTTTAAACGATATTTAAAAGTTTTCAAAGAATTTCAGAAATAATTTAAAAGTTTAAATTAGAAATGAAATTATATATGAAATTTCTTTTCAGATTCCTATGAAAATTAAAATTGGGGTTTTATCTTAGAAAATTAATTTAAAAATAATATTCCAGATTTCAAACAATTTTTAACAAAAATTAGAAACGTGTATTTTCTTATTTTTCAGGATTGATTAAGAGTTTTGTGAAAAATTCAAATAAATTTAAGAGATATTTAGAAATTTAAAAAAAAACATTTAAAAAGATTCTAACCAAATTTTATCGAAAACGTAGATGTTTGAAGATTTTTAAATGATTTTTTGAAGCTGTCTAAGGATTTTTTAAGTTTGAAGATTACGAAAAAATCTTCTTAAGATTTCTCGTCTAATTTGCAATGATTTTTTTTTGTTTTTTAACATTTATTTGTTACACAATACTTAAAAAGAACTTAAGACAAAAACAAGTTTGGAAGTATAAATAAAAATTGAACAATTATTACTTTAGAACAAATTTGATAAGGTCAAAGGATATATAGAAGTTTGGAAGAGATTAGAAAATAATTAAAAATTTAGAATTATTTCAAAAATTGTTGAATAAGAAATATATTTTTGAAGATTTTTAAATAAGATTTTGATGTTCTTAAATGATTCTTTAAGCTTTTAGGAAAATAAAAATATATACTTAAAATTCCTGTTAAAATTTATGATGATTTTGCTTTTTAAAAAATAATTTTTAAGAATATTTAGCAAGATTTTTAAACAACATTTTTTGGTTGAAAATGCATTTTTTTTAAATTTCATGATTAGAAATTCCATTTTCTTTTCAAAAATTTACACTTCTTCAAAAGTTTTTCTTTTTAGGTTGATAATTCAAGTATCTGGTAAAAAATTTAACTAATTATTTGTAAATGCAACTGCTTGATTGATAATATTTTTTTTACAATTGAACAATTTAGTTACAAATTTTATTATTTTGTTAAAAATTCCAATTTTTTTCTAAAAAGTAATTTTCTTACCTGAAAATTCAAGCTTTCTATAATTATCTTATATTTGAACTTATTTTTAAAGAAAATTAATTTTCTTGGTTAAGGCATCAATGTTTTTAATAAAAATAAAAATGTTTGATCAAATGTTGAACTCTTTCATTCGTTTCTTTGGTTGATAATTTAACTACTTTTTTAAAATTAGTTTTTCTTTTTTTAGGATTAATTCTCAGGACCATCGATTCTAGAGAAATTCCACTTTGTTTATAGATTTATCTGTTTGGTTAAAAAATTAATCAATTTGTTTAAAATTTATATTTTTTGTTGAAAATTCAAGTATTTGGGTGAGAATTGATTTCTTTTGGAAAATAATATTCTTCTTGGTTGAAACATCAATATTTTGTTTGAAAATTCAACTCTTTAGTTACATTTTCAACTGGTTGATTGAAAATTGATCTCTTCTGTTGAGAATTCACCATTTTAGTTAAAAATTCGTCTCTTTGGTTGAAACTTAAACTATTTTTTCAAAAAATGTTTTTTTTCAAGTTAAGGAATAAGTTTATTTATTGAAGATGTAAACAGTAGAAGAAACTTTTTAGTAGAAAACAAGTGATTTGACGATTTAACTATTTAATTGAAAAGGTATCTTTGTTCATTAAAAATTAAATTATGTGGTTCGAAATTTAATTGTTTGTTTGAAAATTTGATTATTTGAAATTCTGTTAAAAATTCATCTTCAGTACTTTAAAATTGATGATAACTATACGAATCTACAAATTACAGTAAAAATTAAATAGGAAAGGAGAAGGAATACAGCAAAAAATGAATTTTTAAACCAAAAAGGCGAATTTTCATTAAAATAATTGAAATATTAATCAAAAAGCTTTTTTAGTAAAGTTAGAAAAAAATTGCAACTAAACTGCTAAATTTTCAAGTCCAACAGAGGAACTTTCTACAAAACAGTTGAATTTTGTATCGACCGGGATGACTTTTTAACAAAACTATTTAATTTTCAAAACAAAATTATTTTTTTTAAATAATTAAATTTTCATCCAAATAATAAAATTTTTGACTAAAAAATTATTCAAACTGTTTGAAAACTTTTTCCAATTTATGTATTAATTTTAATTAAGATGAATTCTAAATAATTAAAAATTGAAAAAAATATTTTAAAAAAATAGAAAAAAAATATTTAAAAATTGAAAATTTCTTTTCGGAAAGTTCCCAGTCGAACTCCAGAATTTTAATTCTTTTTGAAAATTCCCTATTTCAACAGATTGTAGGAATTGCCATTTTTTTGTTTAAATTCCCTGTTTCAATTCATAATTTTTTTTCTTCTGAAAATGCCTTGATTCAACAGAGAATAATAATTTTGTTTGAAAAATTGAATTTCCCATTAAAAATTGTTATTCTCTTGGTTATTTTCTAATTCCAGGTCAGAATTGGTTCCAATTGGTTGATTCATTCTTTTATTTAGAGCATGAAAAAATATAGAGTGGAATTTTTTTATCAACAAATTAGATGCATAAATTTCGATTTTTGGAAAATGAAGTACAATAAATTCGTTCCTTCCATTCAAATAACTTGAGATTAAGTTGAATGTTTAAGTTAGTCACAAATATTACTAAAAATGTATTAACAAATATTATGCCTTACAATTTTTTATATAATATTTCGTTACAAACACTATTTACAAGAATGTTTTTTCTTAATTTTTAATTATTTTTGTGATTAAACGTAATTCTCATATTGATATGAAAATTGAATAAGAATAATTGTACAATATTTCGAAATTTAGTCATAAAAGTTAATGAATTAAAAATTTTTAACTTTAAAAATGTGAATAACATGTAAGAAAGTGAATTTAGTCATTTTTTAAATTAATACCGTGTAAAATTTAAAAATTTCAATTTAGATTGTGTGAAACTCAATTTCCTTGTAATCTTCAAATGTTAAAATTATTTTATTCAAAATTAAAAGCTTCAATAGTTAAATCATTTTATATTTATAGAAAATGTTCCTCGACGAATTATTATTGTAAATTGATACTTAAAAAAGTGCAGTCAAATCTCACTTTTAAAACGTTAAAAATTGTAAGATTTGCGAAGTTTTCAATTTCCAGTTTAATGGGCTTAACCTGTTGAGTGTACCCCCACCATTGCATCCTGCGCGTCACCCTTCGCTTCCTTCTTCTCGCCAGGGATTATATCTTAGAAAGTTGGCGTACGTGAGATATTTAACCTCTACATTTTAAATAGGAATTTTAAATTTTATTTTCCGAATTCCTGACGATGAAATTAAGCTGTTGACCCTTTTGGTTCCACTTTAGAAATTTCACATGGAGCTTATTACTTTGAAATTCGAAGATATTTAGCTTCAAAGATGAAAATGTTTGGTTGAAAATTCAACTATTTTGTTGAAAAATCGTCTTTTTGTGTTGTACATTCAAGTATCTTCATAGAAAATATACTTTTTATTTTAAAATCATACTTTGATGTTAAAAAGTTAATTTGAATTTTAAAAAAATCAAATATTTTTTCAATTTTCTGTTTACTTTCAAAATTCATTTTTTTTTGTATAAATTGCATCTCTACGGGTTAAGAACTCAACTTTGTGTAATATTTGTCTTTTTGTTTTTTGAAAATTCATTTCTTTTGGTAGAATGTTGATATTTTTTGATTGAGAAGACATCTGTTTGATTTAAATTGATCTGTTTGAGTGGAAAATTGTACTATTTTGTTGAAAATTTGTTCTTTTTTTATAATAAAATTAATTTTATATACAATTTTCCATTAAAACAGATTTTCAAACCAAAAAGACAAATATTACACAAAGTTGAATTTTAACCAAGAGAGATGCAATTTATACAAAAAATAAATTCATTTTAAAATTGGACAGAAAAATGAAAAAAATAGTTGCATTTTTATTTCTTTTCAAATTCAGTTTGACTTTTTAACATCAAAATGTGAATTTAAAATAGCAATTAAATTTTCTATAAAGATACTTGAATGTACAACCTAAAAATACGATTTTTCAACAAAACATTTTCATCTTTGCAGCTAAATATCTTCGAATTTTAGAG
>NC_046661.1:148253176-148272604 GCF_010883055.1 Belonocnema kinseyi | reverse complement strand
GGATACACTTAGCAGGTAAAGAATGGGAGTCCGGCATCGCTGTGGCAGTTTAGATAAACAAATGCAAGTTTTTGGGCAGTTACTTAAAACATAATTTGTAAACCATCAAAACTTTATTTAACGATATTCAAAAATATACATTTAGTTAAACAATTTTTCAAATTATTCTAAATACTAAATACATTTGATTATTAAATTTTTTTTAAAAAAACCACAAAATTGATGAAAAAATTATGATTTTGGCTGAAATTGTCATGAAGTTCCCAACTGAAAAAACTGAAATTGACAAAAACTGAATTTTTCTGCTGCCGACAAACGCCCAAATAATGCATTTTTTAAATTAAATTTGTTAAAAAAATCATAAGATTAATTTACAAATTATGCAATTTGCTAAAATTATCATAAATTTCCTAATTGAAAAAAATTGACATAGAAAAAAACGAATATTTCTGTCGAAAAATGCCTGAATACTGCATTTGTACATTAAATTTGTTTATAATATAAACAATTATAATCAGAAGAGATATTCTTTTATATAGTATTGTTCCCATTCCAATTTCTTGCAACATAACTTGAAAAAACGTGTATTTATGGAAAATCGTTGAAAAAGTTTTTTCAACAAATAATTAGATGATAATTTTTTTTATTGTCTAACATTGGAATATCTTTAACTAATGCTTTTTTATACAACTTAAGCGATTTGAACCATTATCCTGTTATTATGGGCTGTAGGATAATCTGAACAAACAAGTCATTTGTCTTCCCAATGTGTGGCACCCCTTTAGGTACAAAACCAAAAACTCCTTTTTTTTAGAATAATCTTGTAGAGCATTGAAAAAGAAACATTTTTCTTCTTTTGATTTTTTTCATATTGTGCGTTATTTGGCGTAAAATGTTGATTTTCGTGTCTTTTTTGGAATTTTGTAAATGCTGCAACTCTGGTAAATTTTGGTTTAATAGAAAAAAGTAATTATGATAAAATGTCTGACTTTTGGAATACTATGAATAACCATGCAGAGCATTTTTGAATTAAAAAAAAAAAGTGGTCTCAAAAATTTTCAAAATACGCTCACTATTTCAATTTTCATCCAAAAATGGCTGGCTAACGAATTTGACCTTTATTTTAGAACAATAAAAGAGTATACCGAAGGCCAATCCAATCTGTCAATTCTTTCGAAAGTTATCGCTATTAAAGTCGTGTTTGCGAAGTTTCAAAAAATTTAACTTTTCATGTTTTTCATGTTATTTTTTACGATTAAAACTAAATATAGAACTATCCAAAAATGATTCATGACAAATAAATCATTTTTACTTTCTCATCAAAGAAGGTATTAGATTTGAGTAAAATTTGACCCCCCTAGTTTTTGTCGAATGGTCCACGTTTTGAGACCCCCTGAATCCGAAAAATATGTTTTTGCGAATGTCTGTCAGTCTGTATGTATGTATTTATGTCTGTCTGTCTGTCAACACGATAAGTTTTGAAAAAATCATTCTATTAGATTGGCCTCTGGTACACTCTTTTAGTGTCCTTACTTAACATCAAGTTCGTTAGCCAAACATTTTGGATAAAAATTCAAAAAGTGAGCGCATTTTGAATATTTTTGAGACAATTTTTTTTGTTGAAAAATTCTTAGAGTAACAGCATTTACAAAATTCCAAAAAATATACGAAAATGAACCTTTTAAGCCAATTAACGAACGATATGAAAAAATGGCAAGAAAAGAAAAAGTTTGATTTCTAAATGCCCTAGAAGTTTATCATAAAAACTTTTTGAATTTTCTTGATAAATCAAAAATTCAAATTTTGACTGTATACAAACTAATGCAAAATCCAAAAGTTACATTTTTTCATGCAACATTTTTACATTGGAAATGAGCAAATTCAGTTTATGGAAAAACGACAGAAGTTGCAATGAAACGTTTAATAACAATATATTTTTTAAGAATACGCACTTTTTTCAAATGGGACAATGAAATTTTGTCTGTTTTAACACCAATGCTAGTTACGAATTATAATATTATAGATTTATGGGAACAGTATACAATTTCAGGGATAAACTCGATTGCGAAGCACGAGATACGTGATGAGAGTGTGTTGGTTAAAGCCGAAGGAGCTTTAACAAAAGAGAATTCACATTCACCAAAGTACTCTTGTCGATGCTTTCACCTTTAGTTTTAAAAGTCTATGCACAATGATTGAGCGCGAAGCGCGAAACAAATATATTATCGAGCGCAAAGCGTGAGAACCAACAGTCGCGTGCCCTAGGCGCTCTCAAACCTGCGAGTGATCAGAATAATTGTACAATATTTCGATATTTAGTCATGAACGTTAATGAATTTAAAATTGAAAACAAAAAAAAAACGAATAATATGTAAGATAGTGAAGTTAGTCATTTTTTAAATTAGTACAGTGTAAATTTGATAAATTTCAAATTATGTTGTGTGAAACTCAATTTCGTTAGAATCTTTAGATGTGTAAATTATTTTGTTTCAAATTAAAAGCATTAGTAGTTCAATGATTTCAAATTTATAGAAAATGTTCTTAGACGAATTATTATTGTAAATTTGTACATCAGAAATTTAATTTAATTCTTAACTTTAAACTTTTAAAAATTGTAAAATTTGCGAAGTTTTCAATTTTCAGTTTGAAGGTTTTCATCACGTTTATCCGAAAATTTAGTACGTGGAGCTTTGGGACCTTTGGAGCACATACCTGTGATCTTGAAATTACGGTGATGCCCGACCGCATTCTTTACCTTTTAAGTATACCCCCACCATTGCATGCAGCGTGTTACCCATTGCTTGCTTGTTCTCGCCTGGGATTATATCTATTAAGAAGACTGGCGTACGTGAGATATTTAAACTCTACATTTTAAATAGAAATTTTATTTTCCGGATTCCGGACGATAAAATTAAGCTGTTGTCCCTTGCCTTTTGGTTCCACTTTAGAAATTTCCCATGGAGTTTATTTCTCTAAAATTCGAAAATTAAAAAACACCTTCGATAAAAATAAAAATGTTTGGTCTCCTTAGGTTGAAATTTAAGTATATTTATAGATTTACTAACTTTTAAACTTATACTTTGATGTTGAAAAGTCAAACTGATTTTTTTTTTTATAAAAATTCAACTATTTTGCTCTTAATTTTTCTGTTGAATTTAAAAGTTCATTGTTTTTTGTTAAGAAGGCATCTCTTTGATTTAAATTGATCTGGTTCGGTGGAAAACTGTTCTATTTTGTTAAAAATTTGTTCTTTTTTAATTTGGAAATTAATTTTTTTAACTAAAAATTTATCCGTCTTTTTTGGTGGAAAAATACTTTTGGTTGAAAATGAATGTTCTTAGTTCAAAATTAATTTCTTCTGCAAAAAATGTAACTAGTTTGTAGAATATTCGTTTTGTTTTCGTGGAAAATTAATCTTGGATAAAAATTCAATTTTCGGTTCAAAATCAACTTTCTTGCAAATTTAAATATTTTTAGTTGAAAAGTCATTTTTTTCAAAAATTGATTTTTAAACTTAAAATGTAACTATTTTATTTAGTTGAACTTTTTTTTCAAATAAATATTTATATTAATCTATTCGATTAAAAATTAAACTATTTTCTTGAGTTGAAAATGAACATTTTTATTAAAAATTCATATTTCCGGGTAGAAAATTCGACTATTTATCAAATGATTCAACTTTTTTTTTACCATTTTTAATCGAACCTGTAAAATTTTTTGAAATAACTGAATATCTTCCAGATTATTTTTTAGACAATATTTTGAAATTTTTTCACTGAAAATTGCTTAAATTGATATAACTTTACAAAATTTTGAAATTGGTTAATTCATTCCTCAATTTAGAGCAATGAAAATTTTAGCGTGGATTTTTTTTCATAAACAAATTAAATGAATAAATTTAGAATTTTTGAAAATCAATTACAACGAGTTCGTTCCTTTCATTGATCTTGCTTGAGATTAAGTTAAAAGGGTAAGTTAGTCAAAAATGATAATAAAAATGTATTAACAAATATTTTTATGACCAATTTATAATAGTTAAGTGTTAATTATACAATATTCCAGAAATTTTCACTGAGGGAATTTTAGCGCGCCGTGATATTACTCATTCTCATTTTTATTTAAAAAACGAATTTTTTCTACGTGTAACTGCCCAAAATGTTGGATTTGTTTATCCAAACTGTTTATAAACATTTAAATTGTTATATTATTAAAAAAATTAAGAGACCGTGTAAATTTTATAAATTTCAAATTCTGTTGTGTAGAACTCCATTTCTTTAGAATCTTTAGATGGTAAAATTATTTTATTTCAAATAAAAAGAATTTATATTCAAATCGTTTCAAATTTATAGAAATTGTTCCTAGACGAATTATCATTATAAATTGATACATAAAGAATTGTAGTCAAATTTCAGTTTTATAACGTTAACAATGGTAAAATTTGCGAAGTTTACTATTTTCAATTTAAATGCTTTCATCAAGTTTACGCGAAAATTTGGTACCTGAGGCTTTGCAAACTTTGGAGGGTCTTCTGGCGTCGAATGAAGCTGAGTAACCCCAAGTTCTGTACGGTAGCTTAATGAGAACCCATTAAACCAGGTTAGGGATATTGAACTTTCGATTTATGGCAGGGACTGCTAAATTTGACTAAATTCTCGATTTACGATTTTAGAAGGCGCGATCGTCTTTTACTCCACGGCTACCCCCTTCCAGTGTGCAATGACCCCACCCCTCACTGGATTCGAAGTTGCTCCGAGCAGTATGAATTTTATCGCGGCCTACCTGCTCGTCTTATCCTCTCCACTCGAATCCTCCTGACGTCCCTGACTGAGCGAGAGCTTTGTTTTGGGTGCACCCCAAAGGAGCGCGAGCTACCTGGAATTCTTCTCCTTCCAGTGGGACCCTTACCCCTTACACCTGTCTCGGCACGTATAGTCGCCGGGATTGCCGGAGCGCATGATCCAAATGACCCTAGATCACCTCCGATTAACGTTCCAACTTATTCACTTAAAATTAAAAAATAACTGATGCAAACTATTTGAAAGTCATCTTTTGGGAATCTATGGGCTTTCACAAGTCCAGGGGTATGTCATTTCTTATAGACAAAAATTAAATATCAGCATTCCCTCATTCAATCGTGAACATATGTCTGCATATCGACTATAGCCTTATCCAAATCTCTGTCTGAAAATAGAAATACTCGGAATCTACATATTTTCACGATTGAATGAGGGAATGTTGATCTTTAATTTTCATTTGTTAGTGAGAAATCACATACCCCTGGACTCGTAAAAGCCCATAGATTCCCAAAAAATGACTTCCAAATAGTTTGCATCAGTTATTTTTAAATTTTAAGTAAATAAGTTTGAACGGTAATCAAAGGTGATTTAGTGTCATTAGCGACAATAGACCCTGCGCTCCGGCAATCCCGGCGACTAAGCGCCAAGACAGGTGTGCGGGGTAAAGGTCCCACTGGGAGGGGGAGGATCCCAGGTAGCTCGCGCTCTTTTGTTCATCGCCCTCTGTTTCAAAACTCGCAGCGCGGCGGGGGAGGGGGTGTCCTAATGAGGCATAAAATGCCAAACATGAAAATGTTATAGTTTTGCAATTAGCAAATTCAAAAATTATATTCGGGATCTATGTTTTTTGCGATTTCAACGATATGTACCTTGCAATTAAAATATTAAAAATAGAATAAGTTAAGGCAACTTGTAATTTATGTTTAGTCTATGCTAATGATATAGTTATGTATATATATAATTAAATTTTTTTAATTTTAAAATTGAATTCACTGTACGGAAAAATTAAAAGCAACAAAATATATGAAATTCTCTAGGGTCAAGTTTCAATCTACTATAAATTCAAATCTATAACACTGTTTTAATTTTAAGCATGCTTAAAGTCTTTCAACTTTTTAGTTTATTGCATAATTAAATATTACTATTTATTACTTAACAATCAAAAGAATGAATGAGATGTTAAAAATGAATGAGATGTTATAAAAAAATGCATAAATTTGTAAAAATTAGAAGATTAACAGTTGGTATTTATAAGACATCAATAGTTCTACATTTAAATAAAAAAAGGAAATTTTGTTGAATTAAAAGTTGAATCTGGTAATAAGAACTAAGTTAAATTAGTTAATTTTTAATTTTATTAATTTTTTTTTATTCTTTTTCTTTGATTAATTTAAAAAATCAAATTTTAAATGATTTTTAAATTAAAAAATAAAATATTACGTTATGTATTGAACTATAAATATTTAGATCACAAATTATATTTAAACAATTATTACCATTTTTTTAATAAAAAACATTTTCGCTATTAGTCTTTTAAATTTGTTCGTTTCATTTTGTAAAACAATTACATTTTCCCAATCAATTAGATGTCCAGTTTCGACCTGGTGTTTAGCTATGACTTTATTTTTCTTTTATTTTTTCTAAAATTATCATGATGTTCCTTTATGCTCGTAGAGAGTAATCTACCAGGTTGACCAACATAACACTTTTCACAATTCAAACATTGAATTTTGTATACAACACCAATAAGTTGGAAATTGTCTGAAGAATCTTTACCTAGTTTTATAAATTTATCTAATTTTGAATCAATTCAAAAAATTGTTGCAATATTAAAATCATTAAGAATTCTTTTAATTTCAAAATATAATTTTCCATGAAACGGTACAGAAACTAAAGGTTTCAAAACGAAATTTCTAACTACAGTCGACGCTATTTACATTGCCGCCGATGGGGCCGTAGAGGAGTGATTTTCCTGGAAACGATGTTCCCCCACTCTCGAGTCTGATCTTGATGCGTGGTGCTTGATGCGAATTGTTCAGCTTGCTACGTACGTTGCTGCGCGCGGATCAGTGTTTACAAATAGTGAAAGTTCGATTTTCAAAATGCATATTGTGGAAGTAATTATCTCACATTTGGTTTTAAAAAATTGTGAACACATCGTTCTCTCGCGGAATAAACTGAAAAATTGGTTGGTATTAACGAATTATTGATAAACCTTTGATTAGACTAGCCATACTTGAGGTTATCTCATGTGAAAAGAAAATTATTATGAGACATAAATATTATATGATTTCGAAATTCTTTTATAAGCCCGATTAACAAAGCATATAAAGACTTTTTGCACTTTAAAATTTCCTTAAAAGATCTAAACCATTGACGACAACGAAATAGCGAGCGGAATAATTCTTGGATGCCAAGCCGTCGCGGTCGTGGTGGGGAAGAGCTCGGCCGATAGTTAGGGGAAGCAACAAGGTAAATAGCGGCAAAGGAATTAACGTAGACTGTATTTGCATTTGTTTGTTTAGAAAGAATCGTTAATTGTTTTTTTAATGATTATATTTTTCAATTCAAAAGAATTTTTAACTTGAGTTTATGGTACTATCATTTATGAACAATTTAAAGGTTTCAGTTTATTATTCTTTCTCTAGATTTTCATTTATTTTTTTTATACGTTGTATTATCATTTAACAATTCTTGCATTTTTTCATTATATGATTCGTTACTAAGAACAACTGTAATATTACTTTTGTCCGTATTTCTTCCTCTGTTATTCAATTGATTTTCTAAGATGATAGCATATACAATGTTTGGTAATGAATTTCGTAAATTTATTTAAATATTTTTACAATTTTGATTAAAAAACTGTTAATGAATATGATTATGAAAATGATTAATCAAATTTGAAATTAACTAATTTAACTAAGTTCTTATTACCAGATTCAACTTTTAATTCAACCAAATGTTCTATTTTTCTGTAAATGTAGAGCTATTGATGTATTATAAATGCCAACTGTTAATCTTCTATTTTTTCAAATTTAAGAATTTTTTATAATTTTTAATTAAATTGAAATATTATTATAATTTTTTAATTTATATTGAATAATTTATGAATAGTGTAAATAACCATTTTTTTCATGTTTACCAATCATTTGTAATTCTTCCTGCCCTTCTTCTTAGAACCCTCATTACCAAACTGGTGATACGGCAATGCTAGTCTTTCTCTTTTTCTCATTTGAAAAATGGAGCAAAACGTAATTTTGTTTCCATCTTACCAAAATGTAGCTTTTAAAATTAAGTGCTGCTTTTAAATCTGTATAATAATCTAATATATTTTTTTTAAATACACAATAACATTTATTCAATTTATTAATCTGAAATGAAGATAACTCAAAGGTGAAAATAAATCTTTTTTTAATTCCTAACCTCACTTTAAACAGAAAACATATATCTTTTTGTGACGCATTTTAATTTTTAAAATCCCGATGAGAAAAACGTATAGTTTTTTAAACTTCGAAGAATGTGAATAAAGAATTCTTTCAACACCTAAATCCTATGGTCTGAAATATGTCATTTTTAACATCTCATTCATTGTTTTAATTATTAATTATTACAACACTCAGTCAAATAACATGGCTTTCCAACATCTTTTACATCTTGACTATTTATTACTTAATGAAATATTAGTGATTATTAACAACAATTTAATTAACTATAAATAACTGCTAATATAGAAAATATTGAATTTGAAGATCATCCTCTAATTATTATTATATAAACAACTAATCTTTAAAAACATAATAATAATAAATTAAAATAATTCAGTATAATTTATTAAGCTGTGTTTGTTATAATAATATTTTGTAGTTGAAAAAATAATTAAAACCAATGCCTAGTTAAATAATTAATTTTAAAGTGTAATAGGAAATTAAAAAATAATAATGAATTTTACAACTTAATAGTCGAACTACTTTGTTAAAAATGAATTCTTTTTTTTTTTACTTTAAAAATAAATTATTTTCTTGAAAACTGAATTTTTAATCTGAAAATTCAACTATTCCATTCACTTTGGTTTTGAAATAAATTATTTTGTTGAAAATTAAATTTTCAATCTGAAAATTCCGCTATTCCATTTTTGGTTGAAAATGCATTTTTTCAATTTCATAATTAGAAATTCTATCTTCTTTTCAAAAATTTACACTTGTTCACAAGTTTTTCTTTTTAGGTTGATAATTCAAGTATGTGGTAAAAAACTTAACTAATTATTTGTAAATGCAACTGCTTGATTGATAATATTTTTTTACAATTCAACAATTTAGTTAAAAATTTGATTATTTTGGTAAAAATTCCAATTTTTTATTAAAAAGTAATTTTCTTACCTGAAAATTCAAGCTTTCTATAATTATCTTATATTTGAACTTATTTTTAAAGAAAATTAATTTTCTTGTTTAAGGCATCAATGTTTTTGAGGAAAATAAAAATTTTTGATCAAATGTTGAACTCTTTCATTCGTTTCTTTGGTTGATAATTTAATTACGTTTTTAAAATTAGTTTTTCTTTTTTTAGAATTAATTTTCAGCATCAACGATTCTAGAGAAATTACAGTTTGTTTAAAGATTTATCTGTTTGGTTAAAAAATTAAACAATTTGTTAAAAATTTTCTTATTTTTGGTAGAAAATAGTTTTTTATTTGAAAATTTAAGTACTCCTTTTTTGGTTAAAAATTTATATTTTTTTGTTGAAAATTCAAGTATTTGGGTGAGAGTTGATTTCTTTTTGAAGAAAAAATTCTTCTTGGTTTAAACATCAATATTTTGTTTGAAAATTCAACTCTTTGGTTATATTTTCAACTGCTTGATTAAAAATTGATCTGTTCTGTTGAGAATTCACCATTTTAGTTAAAAATTCGTCTCTTTGGTTGAAACTTGAACTATTTTTCTAAAAATTCTTGTTTTTCAAGTTAAGGAATAAGATTATTTATTTAAGATGTGAACTGTAGAAGAAACTTGTTTGTAGAAAACAAGTAATTTGATAATTTAACTATTTAATTGAAAAGGTATCTTTGTTCATTAAAAATTCAATTATGTAGTTCGAAATTTAATTGATTGTTTGAAAATTTGATTATTTGAAATTCGTTTAAAAATTCATCTTCAGTACATTAAAATTGATTATAATTATGAATCTACAAATTACAAAATTTTTACAAATTGCAGTAAAAATTAAATAGGAAAGGAGAAGGAATACAGCAAAAAATGAATTTTTAAACCAAAAAGACGAATTTTGAACAAAATAATTGAAATATTTATCAAAAAACATTTTTTAGTCAAGAAAGAAAAAATTGCAACTAAACTGATAAATTTTCAAGTCCAAAAGACGAATTTTTTACAAAACAGTTGAATTTTGTATCGACCGGGATGACTTTTTAAGAAAACTATTTAATTTTCAAAACAAAATTAATTTTTTTTTAAATAATTAAATTTTCATCCAAATTATAAAATTTTTGACTAAAAAATTATTGAAATTGTTTGAACACTTTTTTCAATTTAAGTATTAATTTTAATTAAGATGAATTCTATATCAAAAATATAATAGTGGCCTTTTTAAGCAAGAAGAATGAATTATTATTCAGATTCAGTTCCAAAAATATAAATCCGCGTTATCATTTCATTGTAGTAATTCAAAGAATCAATCAATGAATTCAAAACAGTTAAGAATTATACCATTTAAAAAAAATTTTAATTGTAGTTCCAGTCCAGAATTGGTTAAAAATTGAAAATTTCTTTTCGGAAAGTTCCCAGTCGAACTCCAGAATTTTAATTCTTTTTGAAAATTCTTTATTTTAACAGATTGTAAAAAATACAATTTTTTTGTTCAAATTCCCTGTTTCAATTCATAATTTTTTTTTCTTCTGAAAATGCCTTGTTTCAACAGAGAATAATAATTTTGTTTAAAAAATTCCATTTCCCATTCAAAATTATTCTCCAGGCTACATTCCAATTCCAGATCAGAATTATTGGTTAAAAATTGAAAATTCCTGGTTTAAATCCAGAATTTTAATTATTTATGAAAATTCTTTATTTCGACTAAGAATTATCATTTTTTTTTTTTCAAATTTCTTGTTCCAATTAATAATTTTAATTTTTTCAAAAAGGTCCTGTTTCAACTTAGAATTAGAATTCATTCTTTTTTAATTCCCTGTTCAAGCTAGGAATTTATTTAAGTTTTTAAAGTTCGCTGTTCCAAGACAAATTATAATTCTTGGATAAATTTCCTGTTCCAATTCAGAATTTTGTTCCTTTTTGAAAATCGGAATTTAAAAAAATTTAATCCTAGTTCTAAGTCAGAATTATTAATATTATTGTGAAAAAATTCCAGTTCCAACTATTTAAAAATCATTAAAATGCTTTGACATTTTATTTCAAAAGCTGGAAACATCCACATGTTGTTATACAATTTTTCAAATTAATTTTGTCTAAATTCCTGCCAAATTAATGGAATTTTCTTTAAATTTTCCACATTTATTTTTGAAAATTTTGTAAATCGTTATAAATCTTTTCAAATACTATTTAAAAATTAATTTATTAAAATAAAAAGTCATTTTCAGTTTTCCTATGAAATGTTTTTTATTCTTCTGATGCCTGTCAAAATCGTTACAGATAAATACTTTGTTTAAATTATTTGAAATCATTTGAAATCATTTGAAATTTTAAAGTAATATTGAATTTTTTCAAATCTTCTGAATATCTCTTCAACTTACTCGAATTTTTTCGAAGAATAATAGGTGTTAATTGTTATTCTTACATCAAAATTCAACAATTTGAGTTACTAATTCAATTTGGTTAAATAGAACAATTAAAATGGTAACATTCTATGCTTAGTTTTTTTGTTTAGTTTGGAGTATTTAATTTATAATTGCTGATTTTAAATGAAGAGTAAGATATTTCTAAGTTATATGTTACTTCTCTTTTTCTTAATTGAAAAATTTGAAAATGTATGGCTTAAGAAGAATATTATTTTGAAGTTATTTTATAATCAAGAATAGTTTATAAATTTTCAATCGGGCGCTTACATTTGTATAACTATAATTAAAAGTTTAATTTTTAACGTTAAATTCTGGACGTTATAAAATTGTAAACTTTAACAAAGATTTCAAACAATTCGTAAAGAATTCGGATAGATTG
The DNA here is from genome assembly GCF_010883055.1 of Belonocnema kinseyi. Taxonomy (NCBI): domain Eukaryota; kingdom Metazoa; phylum Arthropoda; class Insecta; order Hymenoptera; family Cynipidae; genus Belonocnema; species Belonocnema kinseyi. The sequence continues at coordinate 148,260,630 of NC_046661.1, read as the reverse complement.
AAAAGATTTCACAAATACTAAAATCATTTCTCAAGGATTTCAATATTTTCACAAATATTTTCAATCAAACAAAGAACCAGTTTTCAACAAAATATTCTAACCAAGAAGATTAATTTTCTATCAAAAGATTTTAATTTTAACAAAACAAAAAAAAAACAATTTGGAACTAGAAATGGAACTGTTAAATTTTCAAAATTAATTTTTAAAGCTAAAAATAATATTTTAACAAAATAGTTAAATTTTCAAATAACAAAATTGATTTATTTCCATATATTTCAAACATTTTTGATATTTTTCTATTTCATGTTATCTTCTTCTTCAGTTTATTCTTCAAAACTGTAAATTTATTGTAAAATTGAATTTGAAAATCGCGCGCTTTTCATCACTTCTGGTTCCGGTGTAATCGCAGCCAATAAAAACAGTGGGAAGTTAGGGCACAACTCTACCTCAAGGATGTCTAGACAAAGAGAAGGAATTAGGAATTAGGAGATATTTAAAAAAAAATGCCAAAAATCTGTGTTACAGTCTAGAGCCCGTATGTAGCTTGAAAAGGTTTAAATAAAAATTTATTTATGTGAATTTGTTGAAAGTCCCGGTTTAGCATTCTTCTTCAGCATCCAGACGCAACGTCCTGTTAAATAACATAAATCATGAAAATGCTTGCACAAATGAATTAAGTGTACAAAATATAGTACAACCCGGATATAGTGCCAGTATGGACCGGTGGACTTATATCAGGGGACTTCGAAAAAAATGCAAAATCTTAATTGTCGATTCTAAATAAGATTAATTAAATTATTTCTTAGATTAAAGCATGTGGCACTATTTTTATTGTTATTAACAATATTATAAACAAATTTTTTTCGTCTAATGTATTTTTAAATTAAAATTTTTTTTTTGTGGAATATACTGAAATTTATTCAGCAATAATTTCTTTCTAACAGTTGACAACAATTGATAATTTGTTGAAGAAAATGAATTGTGTTCGACATTAATAAAATGAACAATAACAATAAAAATAGTGGATAGTCATCGGAATGTCTCAAAAAGTTTAAAAATTTGTAATTGACAATTCATTACGTTGGAAGACAAAAGTTTAAATGCTGAAAAATAATCAAATAATTAATTTGTTCTTTAGGTTTGTTTAAACAATTAACAAATAATATCGATTTATAAGAAGAATTTATTACTAAATAATTTGCTATTAATTCCAATTATTGCTAAATAACCCAATTTTTTATTTGTTTATAGCAAATTCAATAAATTTTTAAACGCTCAAACGTTTTAAACATTCAAAAATGTATTATTAAAAGTCATTAAAGCTTTTTATGTTCTAATAAAAAATCTTATTAACTTTAATTTTAAAAGTTTAAAATAGAAAAAGTTTTACATCGAGTGCTTAAATTGCAGTTTATTTTTCATTACTCTAAGTGAACAAATTTTCAGTTTTATTTTCCTTCTCGAATTTTTAAATTTCAATGACCTTGAAAATTTTTTTCAACCTGGAATAAAACCGGGGCATGCCCGTGAATTTTTATCTTCGAATAGAATGATTATAAACGAAGTTCTAAGTTTACTTTTTTTTAATAGATAAAAATAACTAATTTATTTTGTAGTCTATTTTTAATTTGTTTTAAAAAAAGATTTTTTAAAATGAATAAAGGAATTATGCAGTTTTTCTTCATTGAAGTGAAACTGAGTATTTTTGAAAATTATTTTACAGCACTGTAGCATCCCCAAATCAACATTATTTATTTAATGAAAATAAAATAATCAAATATTTTCATCATAGAATTTTTTAATGTTTAAAGTATTTTACAATTATTGTTTGAGTTTAAAATAATAATGTTGGAAATAAATATATTTCTAAACACAAATTTTGTTTAAAAACGTCCATACTATTTTTTTAAATTACAAAAATGTATTCAATAATCGAATTGTTAATTAAAAAAAAGAAACTTTGAGATAAATCAGTGCTGAATTAAATACTGCATAGTTTTTTTTTGCTCAAGGCGCACGTGTTTTAAAATTTATTTTTTAAGCAAATTTTTATAAAATGATTGTTCTTTTAATTTCAAAAAATATTTATGTTCAAATTTAAACATTAATACCATTTGTTTTCGATACAAATATTTGAGTTTTTTATTAAATAAATAATATTGATTAAAAAACAATTTTTTAAATTATAAAGGTTAGGGAATTTCATAATTTGGGAATTTTTCGATTCTGAATTTTTATATTTTAGAAATTTTATAATTTCAAGAATTTTCTTTTTCAGGAATTGTATATTGTCGGGAATTTAATTTCTCGGAATTTTTAGTCGCCCCTTTATGTTTTATTTATCATTTATGTAAAGAATGTAAAATATTTTCTATGTAAAAATAGTTTTTTATCGAATCTCCAATTATTAAAAATCGCCTACATTTTTCTTTAAAATTCTTTAATATTCTAAACTTTTAAATGAACATTTTAAAAATTATTTCAACTTCCAGAATATTCCAGAATACTTCCCAGTATTTTGAAATAGTTCCGTTTGACAAATTCTGCTGAGAATTTGAAAATTTGCAGTATTTATTGAATATTCTGGAACATTCAAAGATGCATTGATTATTAAAAAATAAGATATTTTTCAACATTTAGTAGCATACTAAAATTCTCAATAATGAGAAAAATTACAAATTGATTTATTTTCATTTATAGAATATTTGAACTTTTAGTTAAATTTAGAGAAAGTGAAAAGTTGTAATGCGTAAAAGGATTGGTGATAAAATGAAAGTAAGAGTTGATCTTCAAGTTGATCACGGGGCTGATGCTGAAAGTTCAGGGCACACCTGTACATATGTGAATCAATTAATTCAATACATTTTTTTATTACGTTCCGGATATTAAATTTACAAACTTTTTTTTTATTAATTTAAAAACTTGTTTTCAATTTATAAATTAATTTTTTTATAACTTTAAAAAATTATTTATTTAAATAAATTTCAAAACTATTTTTTTTATAAATCGAAAAACATATTTTTAAAAATAAATTTAAAAAAATCAAATGTATCGTTAAACTATAAGGCTGAGAAGATGACAAGGTTCGTTGTCTGATAAGACTGACTTATCTGCTTTTGTTTATCTTGAATCGAAAATTTGTCATTTAGAAACTTCTTATCACAAGTACAGTAAACGATTTCACATATAGGTTTAACAAGTTTTATTTTAATTATCAATGCCGCGTTTAGAATTTTTTTATTCTTAATACATTTTTTGAAAAGCTATGATTGAATAGTTTTTTTTTTTTGAAAAAAGTGTTTATATTAAAAATTGATTATAAAAATTGGAATAATAAAATATAAAAAAATCTAATGTTCTTTTCTGTTTTTGTTTTTAAAGAAAAATGCAAATATTTTTGTACAAAATATTACCATAAAATGTGACTATAAAATGATCATAATTTGGTGAAAAACCCAAAACGTTAAAAACAAATTTGTTACTCAAAAAAATTATTTTTATATTTTTTGACAAAAATACATATTTATTTTTCAAAAATTAATGCATGAATTGTTTTCCCCTAAAAAATCATTTTTTTATAATAAAAAATAATTGATCATTTTTAAAAAAATTGTAATTATTTTTGTGTTTTTACAGAAAAATACAGATGTTTTTGTAAAACATGTATTAACGTGAAAGTGATTCTAATTCTCTAGAAAAACCGAAACGATAAAAAATAAGTTGTTAAAGAAAGTTCTTTTTATCAATTATTCGTCTTTTTTTATTTGAAAAATCAATAAGGCACGCTTGTCTTCTTTTTTATAAAAAAGAAGTGAAAATCATTCTTTTTTTAATTATTAAAAATAAAATTTTGATTAATTATGTGCTATTTGTGTTTTTTAGAAAAATTTATTTTATTATTATTATATTTTTTGACAAAACTCATTTTTTTGTAAATAATATCAATAATGTACGAGTTGTTTTCTCTTTAAAAAAATGAATAAAACATTTTTTTCAGCAAAATCTAATTCTCTACGAGAAGTGTAATAGACTAATTTTCAAATGAAAAAAAGAGTATTTTTAGACAAAAATACGTGTTTAATAAAAAAAATATTAATCCATGAATAAATTGTTTTCTTTTTTTTTAAACTACAAGAATCATTAAAAATTGTATAAAATAATTTTAATTATTAGTTATTTTTTGAAAAATGGATTATTTTATACATTTTTTTTATAAAAATAACAATGGTTTTGTAAAAATCTCATGATAACAAGTATAAAGTGATTTTTATTCCGTGAAAAACCCAAAAAGTTGAAAAAAATCAGTTAGTGAAAAAAATGTTTGATTATATTTGTATTTATTGACAAAAATAAACTTGTATTCGACAGGCAATAATGAATGCATTTTTTTCAATCAAAAACAATGATTATTTCATGAAATTAAAAAAAATTATTATCTTGTGCTTTTTCAGAAAAATACAAATGTTTTTGTAAAAAATGTATAAAAGAATTAATTTTACAAAAATAATTTTTACTTGAAACATTAATAATACATGAACTCATAAACTCTACAAATAGAGTAAATAGTTTTAATTAAATTTGTAATAATTTTTATTTTCTTAAAGAAAAAGTGATTTTTTTGTAATTAATAAGAATCATTTTTAATATTAAAAATAGAAAAATTTGATCATTTTTTCAGAAAAATACGAATATTTTTATAATAAATTGATAAAAGTGAGTATAAAGTGATAATAATTCCTAGGAAAAACAAAAAATCTTTAAAAAATGGTGCATTATTTTTGAATTTATTGACAAAAAAATTGTTTTATGTTTCAAAAATCATTAACACAAAAACCTTTTTCAAAAAAATTTGATTCTTTTTGTTTTTCCCAGGAAAATACGATTTTTGTGTAGATAAAAATTATAAAAGTAAGTAGAAACAATAACGTGATTAATTTTGTGGAATGACAAAAACAATAAAAAAATTAGTTTCAAAAAAAATTTTGTTGATTACATTTTTAGTTAATTTTTATTTGAAAAATCAATTTATAGAAGTAAGTTTAAAGTAATAAAATTCCAGTGGAAAAACTTCAACGTTGAAAAAAGTCACTTATTGAAAAAAATATTGTGTTTTGTGACGAAAATATATTTTTATTTAAAAAATCACTAATGCAAGAATTATACATACCTTTTTATGTGTCTTAAAAAAAGTGAAAACAATTTTTTTGTAAATCAATAAAAACTTTTTTATTATTTTTATGTTCCATGGAAAAAACCAAAACGTTTGAAAAATCATTTATTAAAAAAATGTTATATTTTTTGAAAAAAATTAATTTTTAATAAACAAAAAAATAATGCGTTGTTTTTTTTTGTTTTTGAAAAAGTGCAAACAATTTTATTTAATTAATAAAAAAAATTGTTGACTTTTTTGGTATTTAATAAAAAAATAAAAAATATTCTTGTGTCTCTCCTAACTGATTTTATACTTTTGGACTAAAAAGAACATTTTGGAAAAGGGTTTAAATCATTTACTGGAAAATGCGGAAAAGTCGTCTAAGTAAACAACTTAAAATATTTTTTTCAATTTCATATCTGACCGCATCCGCTAACTACGTAGCAATATTACAAAGCTCTTTCGATTAATTTTCTCACTGCTAGTTTCGAACGTTTTATTAACCGCATTCTCTGAAAATAGAAACCCTCATCGACGTAACAAATAACGGCGATCTTCATTATTCAAGATATAAAAACAGGTCGTAGATTGTAAAGGCGAGTTACCTTCAAATAATCTTCTTTCGAATTATTGCTCATAAATGTTATCCTGAGTTGTAATAATAAATTTTGCACAAAAAAAAGAAAAACTTTTTAAAAAGCAAATTTTAATTTTTTAAATAAAAAATTAGTAGGATGAATTATTTCTAAAGAAATTTAAGCCAATTAAATTCTAAGTAATCGAATTTTATAAACATGTAACTTTAAAGAATTAAGTTCTAATGAATATAAAAATATTTGTAACAAATTTAATTAGAAAAAATTTGTTTTAAAGATTAGTTTACAAATTATTAAAATAATATGTTTATTAAGTTCGTATTTTTACGGAAGTGTGATTTTTGAAACAAATTTATTTTTACAAAAATGATTTATAATGATAACAGAACATTCATTAAATTTTAATTTAAAAATAAATATTTTTATAACAAATATTTTTTTAAAAAATTTTGTAGGCAAAAAGATTAAGAAAAATGTCTTTATCAAAGGTACGTCGCTAAAAATTTAGTTTTAAAGAATTCTTCAATTACAATGTTTTTTGATAATTTTTTATTTTCACTCGAGTTTGATTTTTGAAAAAATTTTACTTGTATTGAAATTTTTTTTAATAATAACTGAAATATCATTTTATTTCAGTTTAAAAATTAAATTTTGAAAACTACTTTTTACCAAAAAAAAATTAACAAAACTGGCTTCATCAGATGTACGTTGGTAAAAATTTGGCTTGAAAGAACTTTTTAATCACAATGTTTTTTTATAATTTTTTATTTTTACTACAGTTCGATTTTTGAGTGAATTTTACTTCACAGAAATAATGTCTGATGATATCAGATAATTCATTATAATATAATTCAAAAAATAAAATTTTTAAAACTACTTTTTAGAAAAAAACTACTATGTTTTCTTAATAATTTTGAATTTTTACTATTGTGTAAATATTTGTATTAAATGTAAGTCGCTAAAATCTTTTAAAAATAATTTTATGTTCTTAATCCATTGTGTTTTTTGTTAAAACTATAAAATAATCATTATAAAAATAAAAAATAAAATTTATACCTAATTTTTTTCTGATAAACTTATATTTTTACTGTAGTGTAAATGTTTACGCTAAATGAACGTCGCTATAATTTTGTTTAAAGATTATTTTAAGAATTATTTCACTGCAATGTTTTTTTTGTTGATATTTTTGTGTTTGTACTCCAGTGTAATTTTTTAATAAAAACTTAAACAATAATTGTAAAAATAAAAAATAATATTTTTACCCCAATGTTTTTTGATACTCTCATACTTTTAGTGTAGTGTAAATGTTTTCATAAAATGTACGTCGCTAAAATTTATTTAACGAATATTTTTCGAATTATTTTACTACAATGTTTTTTAAATTGTTTTGTATTTTTACGACAGGGCGACCTTTGATAAAAATGTACATTTATCTAAATAATTAATTACAGTTATTGGAAAACACAATTTTTACACTTTAATTTGAATAGAACATTTTCTTCAATTTTTTGCTGAAAAAATGAAGAAAAATTGATAAAGACATTTTTCTTTAATTATTTAAATTTTTTGAATTGTTTAAAAAATATATTTTTTCATTTTTAAATGAGAATGTCATGAATTTTCTATTATTAGAAATTATTTTTGTTAAAGTGAAATTATTTAAAAAACGACACTCTGATAAAAATATAAATTAAAAAAGAATTATA